>NC_091284.1:662157967-662460997 GCF_032444005.1 Ranitomeya imitator | reverse complement strand
TCGTGTTTACCACCTTAGATTTACTGATATGAAATCATGCAGACACTGGTCTGATAGGATCCTGACCCAGGCTACAGGATAGAACATATATATGGGTTGGGGTCTTATCAGACCAGTGTCTTTATATATATATATATATATATATATATACTAGATGGTGGCCCGATTCTAACGCATCGGGTATTCTAGAATATGCATGTCCACGTAGTATATTGCCCAGTCACGTAGTATATTGCCCAGCCACGTAGTATATTGCCCAGCCACGTAGTATATTGCCCAGCCACATAGTATATTGCCCAGCCACGTAGTATATTGCCCAGCCACGTAGTAAATTGCCCAGCCACGTAGTATATTGCCCAGCCACGTAGTATATTGCCCAGCCACGTAGTATATTGCCCAGCCACATAGTATATTGCCCAGCCACGTAGTATATTGTCCAGCCACGTAGTATATTGCCCAGCCACATAGTATATTGCCCAGCCACGTAGTATATTGTCCAGCCACGTAGTATATTGCCCAGTCACGTAGTATATTGCCCAGCCACGTAGTATATTGCCCAGCCACGTAGTATATTGTCCAGCCACATAGTATATTGCCCAGCACAGAGCCACGTAGTATAGAGACTTAAAAAACAAATAACCATATACTCACCTTCCGAAGGCCCGTTGAAGTCCTGCTATACTCACCATCCGCCGCCTTTCTCGCTCCTCGCCACGCTCCCGTGATCGCTCCATTGCAAGTGGCAGCTTCCGGTCCCAGGGCTGGTGTGAGCAGGACCTATGATGATGTCGCGGTCACATGACTGTGACGTCACAGCAGGTCCTTGTCGCACACCAGCCCTGGGAGCGGAAGCTGCCGCTTCCAATGGAGCAGTCCCAGGAGCGTCCAGAAAAGCGGGAAAGGCGGTGGAGGGTGACTATAGCAGGTTTTTTGTTTTTTTTAATTATTTTTAACATGACCTATTTTTACTATTGATGCTGCATAGGCAGCATCAATAGTAAATAGTTGGGGACACACAGGGTTAATAGCAGCGGTAACGGAGCGCGTTACACCGCGGGCCGTTACCGCTGCCATTAACCCTGTGTGAGCGGTGAGCGGAGGGGATTACGGAGCGGGCGCCGGGCAGTGAGTGCAGGGGAGTAGGGGAGGGACTAATCGGACTGTGGCCGTTGCTGATTGGTCGCGGCAGCCATGACAGGCAGCTGCCGAGACCAATCAGCGAATGAATAACCGTGACAGAAGGAGAGACAGACGGAAGTGACCCTTAGACAATTATGTATATAGATAGATATATATATATATATATATACACTGACAAGACTGGTCAGTAATGTGCATTGAAAGTCGTGACCCTGGCTGCAGGACCCCAGAGATGAGGATATTTGACTCTTTCCCATATATGGTATATATAGGTAAGAGACATATTGTATATCCTCATCTGTGGGGTCCTGCAGGCAGGGTCACTCACTCTATGAGTGCACATTACTGACCAGCCGCCATAAATCTTCAGTGCCTTAGTATCTGCAGATACAGCACAGGAATCCTGCTGGGTGTTATCAGCAGATAGAGTAGAAGTGTGAGCTGTACTTACACCACTGTGTCCTGCTCCTCTCTCACTGGAAAAAGATGCTCCTTCCTGTCTGCTCTGCAGCAGACATTGCATGCCCCCTCAGCGTGCAATGTGGGCGTGTCTTCAGTATACTGAAGGCAGGCAGCTGTCAGGTACATATTTGGGGAATATGCTCCTCTCTCTTCAGCCACAGGCTCAGCCCGCGGTAGTGCAGGGAGAGATCATGTCTCCCTCTTCTCTACCGCGGGCTGTGCACGCTGATATAATTAAGTGTAGCATAGCTCCAGGTGGGCCCCTGTGAGCGGTGGGCCCGGGGCGGCCGCACCCTCTGCACCCCTGCTAGCTACGCTATTGCGGCAACTAAAAGTATGCACTAGAGAGCACGTGATTGGTATTGCCGCTGCGGCAACACATGTGGATGCATCCATGCTTAAGATAATCCCATGTCATTTTAAATCTCATCATAACTGTGATGGCAACCTTTTCAGTGTCAGAGGTATTGACATGATTGATGTCAATGTCCGTGGAGGCAGAGTCTCCAAGAGACTTGCTCAACTTGAATCTTCCGGAAGAAGGCTGTAGCGCCGAAACGCGCGTTGGGGACACATCACAGGGCTCCAGGCACTCTCAGGTAATTATCATGATCGTATGATCAGATCCAGACATATCTTGTTTGATTGTCTCTAGATGTGGTACACTGCCCTTTTGGAGTTTGCTTTGCTCTGGTATATACTTTTCTATTTCAGATCTTATATCACTACTACTACTGGGTATATACAGTTATATGAAAAAGTTTGGGCACCCCTATTAATCTTAAGCTTAATGTTTTATAAAAATTGTTTTTTTTTTGCAACAGCTATTTCAGTTTCATACATCTAATAACTGTTGGACACAGTAATGTTTCTGCCTTGAAATGAGGTTTATTGTACTAACAGAATATGTGCAATCTGCATTCAAACAAAATTTGACAGGTGCATAAGTATGGGCACCCTTATCATTTTCTTGTTTTAAATACTCCTACCTACTTTTTACTGACTAAGGCTACTTTCACACTAGCGTCGGAATCTCCCCGTCGCAATGCGTCGGGCAGAGATTCCGACGCTAGCGTTTAACGCACTGCACAACGGAGGCAGCGGATGCATTTCTCCGGCGCATCCGCTGCCCCATTGTGAGGTGCGGGGGAGGTGGGGGCGGAGTTCCGGCCGCGCATGCGCGGTCGGAAAAAGCGGTCCGTCAGGAGCAAAAAACGTTACATGTAGTGTTTTTTGCTCCCGACGGTCCGCCAAAGCACGACGCATCCGTCGCACGACGGATGCGACGTGTGGCAATCCGTCGCAATGCGTCGTCAATACAAGTCTATGGGGAAAAAACGCATCCTGCAAGCACTTTTGCAGGATGCGTTTTTTCTGCAAAACGACGCATTGTGTCGGATTGCAGTTAACGCTAGTGTGAAAGTAGCCTTACTAAAGCACTCTTTTTGGTTTTCTAACCTCATTGAGCTTTGAACTTCATAGCCAGGTGTATGCAATCATGAGAAAAGCTACTTAAAGTGGCCACTTGCAAGTTGTTCACCTGTTTGAGTCTCCTCTGAAGAGTGGCATCATGGGCTCCTCAAAACAACTGTCTAATGATCTGAAAACAAAGATTATTCAACATAGTTGTTCAGGGGAAGGATACAAAAAACTGTCTCAGAGATTTAATCTGTCAATTTCCACTGTGAGGAACATAGTAAGGAAATGGAAGAACACAGGTACAGTTCTTGTTAAGGCCAGAAGTGGCAGGCCAAGAAAAACATCAGAAAGGCAGAGAAGAAGAATGGTGAGATCAGTCAAGGACAATCCTCAGACCACCTCCAGAGAGCTGCAGCATCAACTTGCTGAAGATGGTGTCACTGTGCATCGGTTAACTATACAACGCACTTTGCACAAGGAGAAGCTGTATGGGAGAGTGATGCAAATGAAGCCGTTTCTGCAAGCACGCCACAAACAGAGTCGGCTGAGGTATGCAAAAGCACATTTGGAGAAGCCAATTTCTTTTTGGAAGAAGGTCCTGTGGACTGATGAAACCAAGATTGAGTTGTTCGGTCATACAAAAAGGCGTTATGCATGGCGGCCAAAAAACACAGCATTCCAAGAAAAACACTTGCTACCCACAGTAAAATTTGGTGGAGGTTCCATCATGCTTCGGGGCTGTGTGCCAATGCCGGCACCGGGAATCTTGTTAAAGTTGAGGGACGCATGGATTCCTCTCAGTATCAGCAGATTCTTGACAATAATGTTCATGAATCAGTGACAAAGTTGAAGTTACGCAGGGGATGGATCTTTCAGCAAGACATTGATCCAAATCTACTCCGGCATTCATGCAGAGGAACAATTACACTGTTCTGGAATGGCCATCCCAGTCCCCAGACCTGAATATCATTGAACATCTGTGGGATCATTTGAAGAGGGCTGTCCATGCTCGGCGACCATCAAACTTAACTGAACTGGAATTGTTTTGTAAAGAGGAATGGTCAAAAATACCTTCATCCAGGATCCAGGAACTCATTAAAAGCTACAGGAAGCGACTAGAGGCTGTTGTTTTTGCAAAAGGAGGATCTACTAAATATTAATGTCACTTTTCTGGTGGGGGGGGGCCATGCTTATGCACCTGTCAAATTTTGTTTGAATGCAGATTGCACATTTTCTGTTAGTACAATAAACCTCATTTCAAGGCAGAAACATTACTGTGTCCAACAGTTATTAGATATATGAAACTGAAATAGCTGTTGCAAAAAAACCAATTTTTATAAAACATTAAGCTTAATATTAATAGGGGTGCCCAAACTTTTTCATATAACTGTATAAACTACTGAGCAATTTACTTAATCTTTAATTTCTATACACTCCCACTCAGTTTTGGCTTACCTCTGTCACATCCTTGTATTTTACGTAATTGTTTACAATAAAGCTTTGATATCTTTTTACCTATTGATTCTTGGTGGTGCTTGTTTTCTATATGAGTTTCATATTTAATTAGCACTGAATCTATCCTTTCTATTCCACACATTTATTTAGTTTTTTGTGGATATAGGCCTTGTGTGTATAGGTTAAATTTAGATGGATTTAGACACTTGGGACATTACACCCTTCTGGTCTAAATGATAATATTCGTTATGCCCAATTTTTTTATGATCACTGGTCCTGCCATGCATGAACATTGAAAATGTCATTTTTCATGATTGCTGTAATTATGTTTTTATCATTTTTTTTTTTTTGTCTAGTAGTCTCCGGTTGATGTATGCATGTACTCATCTTCTTTGCCTATAACTCCTTTTGTGTGACAACAGTGGTATCTGGATGCATATTTCCTACTGAAGAGACATATCAACCTCCACAGCATAATTTGTGATACTTCCTATCTCTTTACAGTTTGGATTTTCGATGCATGTATTAATGTTTATGTTGTCGTTCTTTGATGTCTACTCCTGTGTGATGCAGGCGCACTGTGCCTGCTTTATTGACAGCACTTGCGCTCGATTTCCTCTGAGTATATTGGCAAAAGTACTAAGGACACTACAGAATACTTACCATCAGGTCACCTCGAAGTCCGTGCTACTGTTCAGGTTTGGCCGTCCGAACACAGGGTGTTTGTCGTGCTCTCATGTGCATGACCGCATAGCAAGAAATGCTTCTGATCCACTGTAAAAATCATTATTGCCGCAGTTCCCAAGCTGTCAAATGACAGCGTGAGCCCGCAGTTTTGATCGGAGATAAAAAGTTTACCTCCAGTCACTGGTGTCAGCTGATGAAACTACTGCTCACATCAGCCTACGCCTTCTGCCGCTAATAACAGAGAAAGCAGGCGGCGGCTGATGGGAGTATTCATCAGCCGGCTCCTGCGCTCTCAATAAATGTATTTTTGATAACCAGCCAGGCAACACTCACAGGTGGGGGCTGCAACCCTCAACAAGTCTGGTCATCAAGAATAGAGGGGTCCTTAGGCTGTTTTTTAAATTATTTAAATAAATAATTTAAAAAACAGTGTGGGGTCCCCCCATTTTTGACAACCAGCCTTGCTAAAGCAGACAGCTGGGTGCGGATATTCTCAGACTGGTAAGAAGCCATTGATGTTGCCCCCCCCCAGCCTAAAAATAGCAGCAGGCAGTCACCTCTGAAAAGGCACATCTATTAGATGCATCAATTCTGGCACTTTGCCCGGCTCTTCCCACATGCCTTGTAGCAGTGGCTAGTAGGGTTCATATTTGTGTGGTTTATGTCACCTTTATATTGTCTGGTAAGTTCAAGCCCACGGCTTAGTAATGGAGTGGCATCCATTACTAATCCTATAGATGTATTATTAATAAAGACACAGCAAGAATAAAAACTTTTATTTGAAATAAAAACAAAACGCACTTATCCTTTTTTATTTAAAAATAACAAACACAGTTATACTCACCTAATGCCCATTCCACTAAATCACTTGTCTACTGTAATAAAACAAAAATTAAAAAACAACAATATCCCTCACCTGTATGACATTCTGTCCAAAACTGTAATCTATGTCTGGGGATTTCTTGTTTGCAACCTGGACGGTGCCAAAATGCAACCGTCCTGGCTGAGAACCACTGATGAATGAGCTGTTGGGAGTGCAGCATCAGTGGGCAACGGTGACCTCATCGAGGTTTCCTCTGGTCACTGAGGCTGCACTCTCAGCTGAGCCAATGAACTGAGGTGACCTCCCCTGCGTGTGATCACCACTAGCACATTGAGAAAAAGTTTCACGGTGCAGAGGCGAGTTCACCGCAGTTCAAATTCACCACAGTGGAATTTCCCAGAGTCCACAGAAAAAAGGAAAAACCAGCTTACATGGACGGTTGATGGCAGGCAGAAGCAGGGATCGTGTGGCCACACGTGCAAGTAACAAGAAAAAGAGAATATCCATCTTCCTAAGTGAAAAAGTATGTAGTTTATTTCCAAAAAATTAAAAACAAAATTGCAAGAAATCCTTGGTGATTTAAAAGCAATGCATTTCAGACACTGAGATATGTTCTTTTTCAAAGCTAATGGTAGAATGAACCATTGCCCGATATATACCCCATTGCAACCAATGGGATTAATTAAACAAAATATGTGACAACAAAATCATGCATGGTAGTTTAAAACAACTGGTCATGTGATCTATCACAATGAACATTTCACAAATTTGATAGAAAGAACAAGCTGGAAGACTAGTGAGGGTACATGATCTCTTTAAGAGCATTTAAGTCAGTTGGAAAATGAGCTCCTAGACAATATATCCAGAACGTCTCTATGGTTAACAGACACCTTTCAGGTCTCCTCCTCTAGGTAACTTTTGCACCATTTAAATGCCAGTCACTTTTACAGATGTAGTAGGGCGATCATGATGAGTAATAAAGTTCTGTAAAGCATGTGATAGTGAGCGGTTTGCACTGGAGGAAGAAAGGATATTGGTAAGATGTTCAGATTTATATACTTTAAGCTTTCTAGTGGTACAGCCTATATAAGCCATGTTACATTTAATGCATTGAATCATGTAGACCACATTCTGTCAATTACAATCAATGTACTGTTTAAGTTTAAAATGTTATGATGCATCATGATTAGCAAATCTTTGTGTGGGCGTATGCAGCGCCCCAGAGTCCTGGTTCGTTGCAGTAATGTTATTCTTCCACAAGGGGGAGTGATGTTACGTCTGAAGGTAATGAAGGAGATCTTCTGTCCAGGTATCACAACCACATACATGCATTTCACACTCCAGCCACCAGGGGGAGCAAAGGTTCAATCTACTAGGCCACTCCTCACAGTTAGGTAAAACTGGTGGGTTGGTTAGAAAGTTAGTGAGAACAGTTGGAGGAGGAGAAGAGAGCAGACGGAAGGTCTGCAGAGGGAGAAGGATACGGAGCTGCGCCTGCATCCCAAGCGGCAGCATCCTAGGAAAGGACACGGAAGGAAGTGTGTTGCAGTGAGTGAGCAACGAAGTCATAGCAACAGGAGTGAAACATCAGAGGGAGACCAGCTAGAAGCAGGCTGCCTCTTTCTTAAGGGCAGCACCGGTAGCCAGATCATCGAGGGAGTAAAGAGCTCTATGCCGTTACTTCAGAGACTGGCAGGACAGTTAATTCCACATTGGCTGCCCGACCCATCATACACAGGAGGCACGGTGGCAACTTGTGGGGGCCGGGGCGTCTCTAGGGTCCCTATAAAAAGCCTCAGGCCACCGGTCATACGTGTTTTGTTCTATCCGACCACGAGGAACAGTGAGAGGAGTAACATCAGTGAGGACCTTATTGGAGCTCATGCAAGTAGAGACCTACTGTATTACTGTGCGCTAGGGGAAGGCTATTGAATTCCACATGGATAAGGGGACTCTGGATTTGCCTTCAGACCGGCCAGACTCTGCCTACCCTGTGATCCCTACTCTGGACTGTGGATGCTGAAGCCTTCAGTAAATGTAAAGAGACTGCACCCTTGTGTCCTCGTTATTCACTGCACCTCACAACATCCACCATCCACCAGCTACACTCTGGGAAGCCCTGGGGACATACTTCACCTGTGGGAAGGTATACCATCTAGCTGCCATAACATCACCCCAGCGGACCCCAAAGCAGTGTCGGTCACCCTGACCGAACAACACAGGTGACGTCACGAACATTATCCTATAAACTGTTGTCCTTTTATTGGACGCCCCTCAAAGGGCCACGGACCGGGTCTAGCCACCGTGACATCCCCATTGACTACAGAAGGGCCCGGATCTGAGTACCCCCCTGCCCTGATGTGGGGGCGCTCCACGTAGCAGCATTTGTTAGTGCCACATTTAAAGAAATCGGGGTGATTTAACCAGAGTTCTGGCTAGGTGCTTTGATAGCTTTCTGTGTTTGATATTGTGCAGTTCTGGGATCTCTGGTTCTGCTATCTTTAGTTTCTGTTTTCAGTTGGTTTCTGCAGCTGTCTCTGTGTTTTCTATTAGGAGGTGACCTGTTTTTATACCCAATCCTTAGATCTTTCAGGGACCTCCTTCCCCCTATCTATAGGTCTTTGCTGAGATTAACCTAGGATCGTCGGTGGGTCTATTCGCAAGGAATGGGTCGCCCACTCTATTGTAGGGTATCAGCCTAGTCTGAGTGTAGGGTCAGTTTTCCCCCTTCTAGCCTAGTTCTGTGTTGCAGTTCCGTAAAAGTTTCTGCAGCCATACAAAAAAAAAATTCTCTCCCGGATTCCTTCATTATGTTCAGCGTCCAAGAACTTGCTCAACACTTGCAAGGGTTAACTTTGGAAGTAGCCGACCTGCAACAGCATATGAGTAATTACTCTGGAGCATGCTCTGAAGAACCTAAGGTGGGATTATCTGAGTTTTTTTCTGGTAAACGGCAGGAATTTTTTACATTTAAAAATGCATGTTTACTATATTTTCGGCTTAGACCCAGATCCTCAGGGAGTAAATTACAGCGTGTGGAGATTATTATGTCTTTATTGCGAAAAGAACCCCAAATCTGGGCATTTTAATTACATCCTGATGATTCTTGTTTGACATCAGTAGAAGCATTTTTTCTGCTATGGGGTTGTTATATGATGATCCTGATCGGGTCACATCAGCTGAGGCAGAGCTCAGATAGCTTAAACAGGGTTCTGTTGATGCTGAGAGGTATTGCACCCAGTTCAGTCGAAGGTCTGCAGAGGTCAGGTGGAATGACCCAGCGCTCAAGAGTCAGTTTTTAGCAGGTTTGAGTGAAAGAGTTAAAGATTTGCTCCTTGCATATCCTGCACCTGATACTTTGGAAACTGTTATGCAGTTAGCTATCCGTGTGGATAGAAGATTGAGAGACAGACAGAAATAAGAGAAGGCTCTTATAATGCTGAACCCCATCTCTCAGGATAGCCCCATCGACAGCGAGAAACCGATGCAACTTGGGGCGATGTCCCCTCGTTCCAAGGAGAGGGAGAAGAGGTTTTCTGAAGAGCTATGCTTGTATTGTGGTAAGAAATTTTTAAAAAAAAGTCAGTAGGAGTAACACTCCAGTTTGTATTACATTTTTACAATCCGCAGGAGTTTTTTTTTATGGTAATACTACATATCATGGTCATTCCATTGATTTTCAGGTAATGGTGGATTGTGGTTCTGCACTTAATTTGATTGATCAACAATTCCTAGACAAATATAAGTTTGATTCTGAACCATTGTCATTGCCTATTCCTGTTCTGGCTATTGATAAGACTCCTCTGGAACATGGGTGTATTTCTCGAAAGGTTACCGGGTTCCCACTTACTGTGAATATGGAGTGTATAGATTTGTTTGTCCTTGCTAAATTACCTTGCACAGTCGTCCTGGGTTTACCCTGGTTAAAAATGCACAATCCTTTGCTGGACTGGTCGTCTAGTACTATAAGGTCCTGGGGTCAGGGATGTTATGGTAATTGTTGTAATGTTCATCTTGCTGCTGTTGTGAAGAAGGAGCTACCTGAAGCCATTCAGGATTTCTGGAGGGTATTTTCGGAGGTTGAGTCGCAAGCTCTACCACCCCATAGAGATGACAACTGCGCTATTGAGTTCGTCTCAGGTGCCACACTTCCTAAGAGTCGTTTATTTAATCTGACGATTCCCGAGAGGGAGGCCTTAAAGGAATACATACATAGTAACATAGTAACATAGTTAGTAAGGCCGAAAAAAGACATTTGTCCATCCAGTTCAGCCTATATTCCATCATAATAAATCCCCAGATCTACGTCCTTCTACAGAACCTAATAATTGTATGATACAATATTGTTCTGTTCCAGGAAGACATCCAGGCCTCTCTTAAACCCCTTGACTGAGTTCGCCATCACCACCTCCTCAGGCAAGCAATTCCAGATTCTCACTGCCCTAACAGTAAAGAATCCTCTTCTATGTTGGTGGAAAAACCTTCTCTCCTCCAGACGCAAAGAATGCCCCCTTGTGCCTGTCACCTTCCTTGGTATAAACAGATCCTCAGCGAGATATTTGTATTGTCCCCTTATATACTTATACATGGTTATTAGATCGCCCCTGAGTCGTCTTTTTTCTAGACTAAATAATCCTAATTTCACTAATCTATCTGGGTATTGTAGTTCTCCCATCCCCTTTATTAATTTTGTTGCCCTCCTTTGTACTCTCTCTAGTTCCATTATATCCTTCCTGAGCACCGGTGCCCAAAACTGGACACAGTACTCCATGTGCGGTCTAACTAGGGATTTGTACAGAGGCAGTATAATGCTCTCATCATGTGTATCCAGACCTCTTTTAATGCACCCCATGATCCTGTTTGCCTTGGCAGCTGCTGCCTGGCACGGGCTGCTCCAGGTAAGTTTATCATTAACTAGGATCCCCAAGTCCTTCTCCCTGTCAGATTTACCCAGTGGTTTCCGATTCAGTGTGTAATGGTGATATTGATTCCTTCTTCCCATGTGTATAACCTTACATTTATCATTGTTAAACCTCATCTGCCACCTTTCAGCCCAAGTTTCCAACTTATCCAGATCCATCTGTAGCAGAATACTATCTTCTCTTGTATTAACTGCTTTACATAGTTTTGTATCATCTGCAAATATCGATATTTTACTGTGTAAACCTTCTACCAGATCATTAATGAATATGTTGAAGAGAACAGGTCCCAATACTGACCCCTGCGGTACCCCACTGGTCACAGCGACCCAGTTAGAGACTATACCATTTATAACCACCCTCTGCTTTCTATCACTAAGCCAGTTACCAACCCATTTACACACATTTTCCCCCAGACCAAGCATTCTCATTTTGTGTACCAACCTCTTGTGCGGCACGGTATCAAACGCTTTGGAAAAATCAAGATATACCACGTCCAATGACTCACCGTGGTCCAGCCTATAGCTTACCTCTTCATAAAAACTGATTAGATTGGTTTGACAGGAGCGATTTCTCATAAACCCATGCTGATATGGAGTTAAACAGTTATTCTCATTGAGATAATCCAGAATAACATCCCACAGAAACCCTTCAAATATTTTACCAACAATAGAGGTTAGACTTACTGGCCTATAATTTCCAGGTTCACTTTTAGAGCCCTTTTTGAATATTGGCACTTGTTTAGCTGCAGGTCATATAAGACCCTCTAAGTCCCCTGTGGCTGTAGGATTCTTTCTTGTCAAAAAGAAGGATGGGGGCCTTAGGCCGTGTCTGGATTTTCGGAAGATTAATAAGATCACTGTGCACAATCCTTACCCATTGCCACTGATTCCTGATTTTTTTAACCAACTAACCGGAGCGAAGTGGTTCTCTAAGATTAACCTTTGAGGGGCATATAATTTGCTGCGGGTGAAGGAGGGCGATGAATGGAAACCAGCCTTTAATACCCCAGAAGGTCATTTTGAGTGTCTGGTGATGCCTTTTGGCCTTACTAATGCGCCTGCATTTTTTCAAAATTTCATAAATGACATTCTGAGGTCATAATCGGTAGGAGTGTTATTGTTTATTTGGATGATATTTTGATCTACTCGTCCGATCTGGAGTCCCATTGGCAGAGAGTCCGCAAAGTTCTACAGATTTAGAGTGAAAACTCACTCTTTGCTAAATTGGAGAAGTGCACGTTTGCAGTTCAGAAAATGAGTTTTTTGGGGTATCTTTTCTCCAGTGATGGGGTTGAGATGGACCGGTGAAGAGTCAGGCGGTATTAAAGTGGCCTAGGCCTGAATGTTTGAAGTCGGTTCAGAGATTTTTAGGGTTTGCTAATTATTACAGAAAATTCATAAAGAATTTTTCTGTGATCACTAAACCTATAACTGATCTCACCAAGAAGGGTTCTAATACTGTTCAATGGTCCTCTGAGGCTGTTAACCCATTACTTACCAGATTATAAATTTTCATTTTACGGATTTTTCAGAAAAGGGCGTCACAATATTCAATTAAAAATGACAATGCCATGATTTCCTATTTTGAAAAAATTCATTTTACAAACACAACACAAAAAATTGGACCTAATTATAAAAATTATAAAATCTTAGTTGCTAGAAGCAAAAGATTAGGCGTCCCAAAAAAAGGACATTGGTAGTTAATGGGTTAAGGCTTTTGAGCATCTCAAGGAAAAGTTTAGCTCTGCTCCTGTTTTGATCCAGACAGATGAGACCAAGTCATTTCTGGTATAGGTTGATGTCTCTTCAGTAGGGGTGGGGGCAGTTCTGTCCCAAGAGGGGGAGGATGGGGTGCATCCCTGTGCTTTCTTTTCTAAAAGATTTTTGGAAACTGAGCTCAACTATGATGTTGAGAACAGAGAGTTGCTGGCCATTAAATTTGCGTTTGAGCATTGGCAACATTTTTTGGAGGGGGCTAGACATCCGATACAGGTTTTTACTGATCATAAGAATCTGATATATCTGGATTCTGTTAAACGTTTGAATGCCCGTCAAGCTAGGTGGATTCTGTTTTTTGCCCGGTTTCATTTCTCATAACATATATCCCTGGGACAAAAAATGTTAAAGCCGATGCTTTATCTCGTAGTTTCTCTCCAGCAGTTAATACTGAGGAGGAATGTATTTTGCAGAAAGGGATAGTGGTGGCAGCATTGGGTTCTGAGTTGGAGAGTAGCATCATAGAGGCCCAGAATGCTGCACCAACTAACACTCCCTATGGTAAATTATTTGTGCCTAGAGCCTTGCAGAGAGCTTTGTTTGCTGAATGTCATGAGTCTCGGTCATCCAGGGATTTAGGAAACTAGAAAGTCGATCGGTCGAAGTTTTTGGTGGCCAGGATGGCAAAGAGAAATCATCAAGTGGGTGCGTCAGTGTACTGTGTGCGCTAGGTCAAAGGCCTCACATGCCCCGGCTGCAGGGTTGCTGTGCCCTTTGAAGATTCCTAGTTCGCAATGGTCACATCTTGCTATGGATTTTATCATCAATCTGCCGGTCTCAGAGGGTTTTTCTGTCATCTGGGTTGTTGTGGACTGGTTTAGTAAGATGTGTCATCTGGTCCCGTTCAATAAATTACCCTGCGCCAAGACTCTAGCTAAGGCATTTGTGAAAGAGATTGTCAAGCTCCATGGGGTTCCCACGGACATTGTTTCCGATAGAGGACCACAGTTTGTGGCTCACTTTTGGCGTGCGTTTTGTGACAGATTAAAGGTTCATTTGTCATTTTCGTCAGGTTATCATCCAGATTCCAATGGACAGACCGAAAGGAAGAACAAGGACATCGAACAGTTTTTGAGATGTTTTGTAGCAGACAATCAGGAGATGTGGTCGGAATATCTACCACTAGCTGAGTTTGCTCTTAATAATCATACATCTTCCTCAGCTGGATGTTCTCCTTTTTTTTGCTGTACAGGGAGGCATCCATCTTTCGGTCCATTTTCAAAGATTGGGGCAGCAATGCCTGAGGAGAGTTTTTCTGGAAATTTGGACAGGGTTTGGACCAATGTACGCCATAATCTGAAGGAGGCAAATAGGAGGACAAAGAAATATTTTGACAAGAAAAGAAGGGAGGTGTTGTTTGCAGTTGGGGACATGGTCTGGTTGTTCTCTAAGAATCTGTGTTTGAAGATCCCTTCTAAAAAACTGGGGTCAAAGTTTGTAGGACCCTTTGAAGTGGTTCAGGTTGTCAACTCAGCAGCAGTGAGATTAGACATCCCCTCGTCCTGGAGAATTAATTCAGCTTTTATGTATCTTTACTGAAGAAAGTTGACACACCAGATAAGGAGGCGATGCCGATTGTTTCCCCAGTTGATGAGGACAGCGAGTTTGAAATTTCATGCATTTTAGATTCCAGGTGGCACAGAGGAAGGTTGCAGTATTTCGGGTCCTGGAAGGGTTTTGGTCCCGAGGATAATTCCTGGGTGAAAGCTGAGGACGTCTTGAACTCAAGGCTGATTAAGGCTTTTCACAGGAGATTTCCAAATATGGCTCGGCCAAGAGGATCTGGAGGATCCTCGTAAAAGGGATGTACTGTTAGGATCTGTTTTGTTTTTGGCCATCCACCATCTTGTTGTGGTTTTCTGGCTGCTGGTCTTTTTCCCCTGGTGCTGGTTTGCTTTAGGTCAGGTGATCGTATCACCCTTTATTACCCAGCACCTGCCTCCCATTCCTTGCTGGGCAACAGTGTTAATCTGCTAGAGTTCTGGCTAGGTGCTTTGATAGCTTTCTGTGTTTGATATTGTGCAGTTCTGGGATCTCTGGTTCTGCTATCTTTAGTTTCTGTTTTCAGTTGGTTTCTGCAGCCGTCTCCGTGTTTTCTATTAGGAGGTAACCTGTTTTTATACCCAGTCCTTAGACCTTTCAGGGATCTCCTTCACCCTATCTATAGGTCTTCGCTGAGGTTAACCTAGGATCATTGGTGGGTCTATTTAAAAGGAATGGGTTGCCCACTCCATCGTAGGGTATCAGCCTAGTCTGAGTGCAGGGTCAGTTTTCCCCCTTCTATTCTAGTTCTGTGTTGCAGTTCCATAACAAATTCGCCCACTGGAAGTGATTTTAATGTGTGTTTCGGATGGCTGCTGGTGACATATAAGATAGTGTTAACTGACAGAGGTTTAACAAATGTGGATGTGGAAATGATATAACTTGTTAACTTGTGTGTGTGGATGAAAGCTCTGAATCATTCCCATCCCTAGTGTTGTTGCCTGCTCGCAAAAGGTAGAGCTACCTAGCGCCCGACAGTGCTATCCTGCACATTAGCACAAGATAATAATAATCTTTATTTTTATATAGCGCTAACATATTCCGCAGCGCTTTACAGTTTGCACACATTATCATTACTGTCCCCGATGGGGCTCACAATCTAGAATCCCTATCAGTATGTCTTTGGAATGTGGGAGGAAACCGGAGTGCCCGGAGGAAACCCACGCAAACACGGAGAGAACATACAAACTCTTTGCAGATGTTGTCCTGGGTGGGATTAGAACCCAGGACCCCAGCGCTGCAAGGCTGCAGTGCTAACCACTGCACCACCATGCTGCCCTAGTTAGCAGTTTCGCCAGTCCTAACATTACACTACCTCCAGGTTCTGGCTTGTAATGGTGGACGAACAGCGTCTACACCGGTACATCCGGCAGCTGGAGGGTAAGTTGGTGGCTCTAGAGCGTACAACCTCGGCTGTGGATGTTACCGTGGTCGCTGTTCAGGCTGCTAGCGTAGCTGCAGCCAGTTTGTCCACTAAAACCCCTGCTCTGACCTTATCCCTTCTCCCGCTAACTGATATGTTTACTGGTGATAGTAAGCTGTGTTGGGGATTCATGAGTCAATGTGCCATACACCTTGAGCTCCTGGCTGCACGTTCTCCCATGTTTCCCTGTTGTCGGGCAGGGTGTTGGAGTGGGCAACGCTGCTGTGGGAATGTGATGATCATGTGGTGCAGAGTGCTCCAAGGTTTCTGGACTCTCTGAGACAGGTCTTTTTGGGACCTCATGTCACCCATGATTCGGCGCTCCAACTGCTGGCATTGACACAGGGTTCATCTATGGTCAGTCATTTTTCCGTCCACTTCTGGACTTTGGCATCTGAGCTGGAGTGGTCGGATAAAGTCCTTATCCCTAAGTTCTGGAAAGGACTGGCGGACCATGTGAAGGTCGCCTTGGCCACTAGGGAGATTCCCGTCACACTGAAGGAGCTGATATCTATATCCACTCACATTGACCTCCGCTTTCACGAGCGGGGGTTGGAGCGAGCCCAGTGTAGGTAGAGGTTTCGGCTGGCACGAACCTTCGCCAAGCCTCTGGAATCCCCTGTTCAGGTGTCCGAGCCCTATGATGCCATGGAGGTTTCTCGAGCGGGTCCTAAGTCCCGGGCAGTTCGAATACCCATGGTCTGTAATGTCTGCCAGCAGTCAGGACATTATAACAAGAAATGTCCACAGTGGCAGGGGAAATGACCGCATCTAGTAACTGTAGGAGGAGGTTCACTAGACACAGCGGCGTTTTACTCCAAATTGTCCTTCAAGGGGACAATTATCTTTGGCCCTTCCACTTTTACGGTCAAGCTTTGTGTGGATTCCGGGGCAGAGGGGAATTTCATGTCCTCAGCCTTCCCCCAACTGCACACAATACCCCTGGTTATACTAGCCAAACCGTTGACCGTAAGAGTGGTGAATGGGTTGACACTGCCCTCACAAATTACACACCAGACTATCCCATTTACGTTATCCATGTCTCCATCCCATTAGATCATTTCCCTTCTTGTCATTCCTGAGGGAATAGAAGAGATTCTGCTAAGGATACCTTGGTTGTGTTACCACTCTCCACATATAGAGTGGTCCTCTGGGATAATTCTGGGATGGAGTAAATCTTGTGAGGGCAAATGTCTGAGGGAGTGCATTCAGGTTGCCACAACAGAGGTATCCGCAGATCTTACCTCTCTCCCCAAACACTATTGGTCTAATGAGGACATATTCTCCAAGAGAGCTGCAGAGACTCTTCTGCCTCACTGCCCTTATGACTGTCCTATTGATCTCTTGCCTGGGTCAGAGCCTCCCCAGGGACGAGTCTATCCCCTGTCTTTCCCGAAGACGGAGGCAATGTCACTATACATCCAGGAAAATCTGGCAAGAGGATTCATTAGGAAGTCAGTGTCACCTGCGGGGGCGGGGTTCTTCTTTGTGCAAAAGAAGAATGGAGAATTGCATCCATGTATTGACTATTAGGGGTCTTAACGCCATCACCATTAAGAATAAGCACACACTGCCTTTGATATCTGAGCTCGATAGACTGAGGGGCGAGGGTATTTACTAAGTTAGATCTGTGGGGTGCTTACAACCTGATTTGCATCCGTGAGGGGGATGAAAGGAAGACGGCTTTTAATACCAGGGATGGGCACTATGAGTATCTGGTGATGCCCTTTGGGCTCTGTAATGCCCCATCTTATGACCTGGTGGTCAGGACAATAATGGACCTGGTGGTTAAGAGCACACGGAATGACCTGATAATTACTGATAATAAGAACAAGCTCTGGGACGTGGGAACTCTGCTGACCGCAATCCCTAAACCTATCAAACACAAAAGAAATAGCCGTGGATTGCGCCTAGCGCTCCCTATGCAACTCGGCACAGCCTAAGAAACTAGCTAGCCCTGAAGATAGAAAAATAAAGCCTACCTTGCCTCAGAGAAATTCCCCAAAGGAAAAGGCAGCCCCCCACATATAATGACTGTGAGTAAAGATGAAAATACAAACACAGAGATGAAATAGATTTAGCAAAGTGAGGCCCGACTTACTGAACAGACCGAGGATAGGAAAGGTTACTTTGCGGTCAGCACAAAAACCTACAAAAAGACCACGCAGAGGGTGCAAAAAGACCAAGCTTGAACTTAGCTTCTGATGGGAAGACAGGTCACAAGAACGATCCAGGAGTGAACTAGGCCAATACTGGAACATTGACAGGTGGCCTGGAGCAAAGATCTAAGTGGAGTTAAATAGAGCAGCAGCTAACGAATTAACCTCGTCACCTGTGGAAGGAAACTCAGAAACACCCACCAGAGGAAGTCCATGGACAGAACCAGCCGAAGTACCATTCATGACCACAGGAGGGAGCCCGACAACAGAATTCACAACAGCCCCAGCCGTCTTCCAAGACTTTGTGAATGATATTTTCCAGGATATTCTCTCCACCTTGGTGGTAGTCTATCTGGATGATATTCTCATCTACTCTCCAGATATAGATTCCCACCGGAGAGATGTTTGCAGAGTCTTCGACCTCTTACGGGCAAACTCCCTCTATGCCAAGTTGGAGAAGTGTGTGTCTGAGCAGGAGTCGTTACATTTCCTTGGCTATATCATCTCAGGCCGAGGATTAGCTATGGATCCTGCCAAGCTACAAGCAGCGATGGACTGGCAGGAACCTCATTCTCTCAAAGCGGTGCAGCGCTTTATGGGGTTCATTAATTATTATTGCCAGTTTATTCCCCATTTCTCCACTTTGGTAGCTCCCTTGGTAGCCCTCACCAAGAAGGGTGCGAATCCCAAATTGTGGTCGGAGGAGGTCTCCAAGGCCTTCTTATCTGTTAAGTCACATTTTGCTAGCGCTCCCATTCTGCATTGTCCCGATGTAGATAAGCCCTTCATTGTTGAGATGGATGCCTCATCTGTCGATGCTGGAGCGGTCTTCTTCCAAAAGGACGCTCAAGGTTGGAAGCATCCTTGCTTCTCCTACTCCAAAACCTTCACTCCGGCAGAGAGGAATTATTCCATCGGGGACAGGGAGTTGCTAGCAATTAAGTTGGCCTTTTCAGAGTGGAGACACCTCCTGGAAGGGGCTCGCTTTCCCTTCCAAGTTTACACTGACCAAAAGAATTTGGTGTATTTGCAAACAGCCCAGCGGCTAAATTCTCGCAAGGCTAGATGGTCCCTGTTCTTCTCCCGGTTCCACCTCACCCTTCATTTCCTATCCGGGGAGAAGAACATTCACGCCGATGCTCTCTCACGCTCCGTGGTGTCATCAGAGGAGGAGGAGGAGCATCGGCTAATTGTTCCCTCTGAGAGTCTGAGAACTGTGGCTCCGATGTCGCTAGAGTCTGAGCCCCCGGGCAAGACTTTCGTGCCATCTAATTTGCGACCGGAGATTCTCTCTTGGGCTCACGCATCCAGGGTGGGTGGACATTTCGGGATCAAGAGGACATCTGAGCTTCTGGCGAGGATGTACTGGTGGCCGCATATGGCCCGTGGCGTCGAAGACTGTATTCGGGCGTGCATCTCCTGTGCCAAGAATAGGTCTTCTCGACAATGGCCTGCTGCGCTACTTTACCCTCTACTGGTGGCTGATAGGCCCTGGGAGATGGTTGGGATGGACTTTTTGGTTGGCTTACCCAAGTCCCGCAGCTGAACGGTTATATCATGCCCTCAGCTGCAGGTTCGGTCTCTGCTGTGAAGGGAGACCGGCACCTTTCACACAGCTCCACTGGTACTACTCACCCTGTCCGTGGCTCCAGACGATCAGCGGCTCCTTTCTCTGCTAAGAACCTGCATCCTCTTGGCAGGTCTCCTGGAAATGCTCTTAGGAGGCGCGCCCCGCTTCCTGCACATACTTAAAACAGCAGAGCCTCTATTAAGGCTCTCTGTGCTATGATGCTCTGTGCATAAAAGGCATCCTCCCATTATGGGAGGTGCCTGGACAATGTGTTCATTCTATTGTTTATGGCCCTCTGCTCAGTCCACACTCTGCTGTGCTCTGCTCTGCAAAGTGTAGTTTACTTTTGGTTTTCTAATCCCTCTGTCTCCTCAGTATCCTCCGCTGGCAGTTCCCTATTCTGGATCCTTCTGGACTCTCCGGTTTCCACTCCAGGCTGACTGAGCTGCTCCTCGCAGAACTATCCAGATATTGCTGCCGGCTGGATCAGCCTTTCCAAAACTACACAGAGCTTCCAGGATCCTCTTCACTGATAGAGCCTGAATTCCACCGTCTTGTTAATACGGTCTGTACGGGTCATCCCTCTGGTCCGGGTACTACGGCATTTAGGCCATCTGGTGTTGTGACGGGGGAATCCCTGTATAGGGGTACACCTTGCCCGGTGCTCCACTACGTGGTTCAGTGTTGTGGTCCAGTGGGTACTTCTCTCAGGCACCTCTTTCTGTTTGTTTAAAACTTAATTTAATTAAATACCTTTGCTTTTTGAAGCCATTCTCCTGTCTCTTGTGTACCGGGTATACAGCTACCACTGCTCCATCAGTGGTCTAGTGAGTCCACTATATTTCCCCATGCCCTGTGGGCATAACAGGTTATTTGGGTAGTTACCGATCATTTCTCTAAAATGGTGCATTTGGTGCCTCTCCCATGGTTACCTTCTGCACGGGCCTTGGCGGTGTTGTTTGTCAAACATGTCTTCCGCTTACTCAGTATGCCTGACAAGACTGTCAGTGACCGGGGTCCCCAGTTTGCGTCTCGGTTCTGGAGAGAGCTTTGTCACCTACATAGTATTGAGCTGAATCTCTCTTCAGCGTACCATCCAGAGACGAATGGGTTGGTAGAGAGGGCCAACCAGACCCTGGTCAAATACCTACAGTTATGGCCAAAAGTATTGACACCCCTGCAATTCTGTCAGATAATACTCAGTTTCTTCCTGAAAATGATAGCAATCACAAATTCTTTGGTATTATTATCTTCATTTATTTTGTCTTAAATGAAAAAAACACAAAAGGGAATGAAGCAAAAAGCAAAACACTGATCATTTCACACAAAACTCCAAAAATGGGCCAGGCAAAAGTATTGGCACCCTCAGCCTAATACTTGGTTGCACAAACTTTAGCCAAAATAACTGCGACCAACCGCTTCCGGTAACCAGCAATGAGTATTTTTACAATGCTCTGCTGAAATTTTAGACCATTCTTCTTTGGCAAACTGCTCCAGGTCCCTGATATTTGAAGAGTGCCTTCTCCAAACTGCTCAGGTCCTGTTGCGGCTCCTATTAGACCACCAGGGAGGTCCCGGAGCGCTACTACTATAAAAGGTTTGCATGGCCACACGGCCATGTGCTAACTTGTGTGTGTGGATGAATGCCTGTCGATGGATGAAAGCTCCGAATCATTCCCATCCCTAGTGTTGATGCCTGCTCGCAAATGGTAGAGCTACCTAGTGCCCGACAGTGCTATCCTGCACATTAGCACAAGATACAGAATCTAGTTAGCAGCGACCGCCAGAGCGGCGCCATGCGCAGATAGTGGGCTTTCCTAGCCCTAGTGGCGTCCGCCAGAGCGGCGCTGCACGCACTCTGGTGCGGTAAATGTTTTGTTTAGTTAATTCCCTGGCACCACAGTAACACTGTCGAGCGCAAGGGATCTAAAGGGACTCTTACCCTGAGTCTTGGGGCAGAATTATGTGTCGCTTTGCTTGCGCTTTCTGTGCGATATCGCGGCCCTGTGACGCAACAGGGTTTGCTTCCTTCATACCGGGTGATGAAATACTAGCGAAAAAGGGAGCATAGACACTAAAAATTCTTTAGAAAAATATATATAGATATTTTATTAATTACAAATATCAAGAAATGACATACAAATAATTACATACATGACAGAATACATAAAAAATTCCAACATGTGAAGAGGAGGAAAACCAACTAGTACACTGAAGGTAGGGCACACATCCATAATATGACCTAGATAAGTATCAAAAAAAGGGTTCCTAGGATATCAATAGTCCTACAATGAGGGATCGTCTCCCAGATACCAGAGCCCCATATTAAACTAGAAGTCATACGTCTCATGTTCAAACATATCTCTAAGGCAATATGAACTTACCCATAATAAGTCAGGATTCTTGTGTGGCCTTCCCACAACCCCTGACGCGCGTTTCGCGTAATCGCTTTCTCAAAGGGGGAGTGACCCAGTAATAGGCTGGTTTCGCTACATTGATGATGTACTGATGTTTTGGGAGGGTGGCGAAGCCAGTCTATTGAACTTTATGCAACAACTGAACGATAATTAGTTTAATTTGAAATTTACTTTCCAGTGGCACAAAAAACATGTTGACTTTTTGGATATTAGTTTGTGGGTTGGGGAGGACAGACAATTAGAAACCGACTTATACAGGAAGGAAACCTATGTAAATTCTCTCCAACATGCCTCCTCTGCCCACAACTATTCCACTATAAAAGCCATCCCAGTTGGCCAATACCGCAGGAACAGGAGAGTGTGCTCTACAGATGTCCGTTTTGAACAGCAGTCTGTTATTCTTACAGATAGGTTTAAGGCCAGGGAACACAGCACCCGATGTATCAAATCGGGATATAGGCGTGCACAGTCTACGAGAAGGAATGATTTGCTTAAACCCTCTGAGAAAAGAACTAAACAGAGAAGTGACTATAAACTGAGCTATATTTCAACCTCCAATTGTCATTGGGACAAAATGCGGGAAATTCTGAGGAAGCATTGGCCGATATTGCGCAGTGACAATGTCCTGGCCACTCATTTGTCAGAGTTTCCATTGATGATACAAAGAAGAAATAGAAATCTGAAGGATCAGCTAGTAAGTAGCCACTATGTGGCAAGACAGTCGAAGATGTTTAATCAGGGTGATAATAGGCAAGGCTGCTTTCCATGCGGATCCTGCGTGGCGTGCCCCAATATAATGAGATGTGGGACCTTCAAGCAGGCCGGACTGGCCATCGGGCAGTTCTGGCAAATGCCAGAAGGGCCGATGGCAGTAGTGGGCCGCTCAAGTGTGCCGCTGTCGGCACACTCCCCCCGCTGTCGGCACACTCCCAGGCCGGCCCCGCATTCATCTATACCGGCGTCATAGACGCCGGTTCAGTTGAATGCAATGATGGGGAGAGAGCGTCTGCTGTCGCTCCCTCTCCCATCATTCCCCCCTCTGCCGGCGCTTACACTGCGGGTGCGCGATGACATCATATCATCGCGCACCTGCTGTGTGACCGGGCGGGCAGACTGCAGCTGCTGAGACCAGAGGCTGGAGCAGCGCGGGGCAAGAGGAAAGTTGAGTAGAGTTAGTGTTTTTTTATTATTATTACATGGCATGGCTGCATTACATTCTATGGGGACTGGCTGCATTACATTCTATGGGGGCTGTGCTGCATTACATTCTATGGGGGCTGTGCTGCATTACATTCTATGGGGGCTGTGCTGCATTACATTCTATGGGGGCTGTGCTGCACTACATTCTATGGGGGCTGGCTGCATTACATTCTAGGGGGCTGTGCTGCATTACATTCTATGGGGCTGTGCTGCATTACATTCTATGGGGGCTGGCTGCATTACATTCTATGGGGCTGTGATGCATTACATTCTATGGTGGCTGGCTGCATTTCATTCTATGGGAGCTGTGCTGTATTACATTCTATGGGGGCTGTGCTGTATTACATTCTATGGGGACTGGCTGCATTACATTCTCTGGGAGCTGTGCTGTATTACATTCTCTGGGGGCTGTGCTGTATTACATTCTATGGGGGCTGGCTGTATTACATTCTATGGGGGCTGTACTGCATTACATTCTATGGGGCTGTGCTGCATTACATTCTATGGGGGCTGGCTGCATTACATTCTATGGGAGCTGTGCTGTATTACATTCTATGGGGGATAGCTGTATTACGTTCTATGGGGGCTGGCTGCATTACATTCTATGGGGGCTGGCTGTATTACATTCTATGGGGGCTGTGCTGCATTACATTCTATAGGGGCTGTGCTGCATTACATTCTATGGGGGCTGTGCTGCGTTACATTCTATGGGGCTGTGCTGTATTACATTCTATGGGGGCTGGCTGCATTACATTCTATGGGGGCTGTGCTGTATTACATTCTATGGTGGCTGGCTGCATTTCATTCTATGGGAGCTGGCTGCATTACATTCTATGGGGCTGTGCTACATTACATTCTATGGGGCTGTGCTGCATTACATTCTATGGGGGCTGGCTGCATTACATTCTATGGGGCTGTGATGCATTACATTCTATGGTGGCTGGCTGCATTTCATTCTATGGGAGCTGTGCTGTATTACATTCTATGGGGGCTGTGCTGTATTACATTCTATGGGGGCTGTGCTGTATTACATTCTATGGGGGCTGGCTGCATTACATTCTCTGGGAGCTGTGCTGTATTACATTCTCTGGGGCTGTGCTGTATTACATTCTATGGGGGCTGTGCTGCATTACATTCTATGGGGCTGTGCTGCATTACATTCTATGGGGGCTTGCTGCATTACATTCTATGGGAGCTGTGCTGTATTACATTCTATGGGGGCTGGCTGCATTACATTCTATGGGGGCTTGCTGCATTACATTCTATGGGGGTTGGCTGTATTACATTCTATGGGGGCTGTGCTGCATTACATTCTATAGGGGCTGTGCTGCATTACATTCTATGGGGGCTGTGCTGTATTACATTCTATGGGGGCTGTGCTGTATCACATTCTATGGGGACTGAGCTGTAATGCTGGATACAGCTGTAATTATGTTATATAGTCGTGTTACACTCCCCTCACTTCTTGTAACCTACAAGTGTACAAAGATATTATACAGTTATGCGACAAGTGGGCCTGTGTGACTTCAAATGCCAGGGCTGAATTTTAGTCCCAGTCCGGCCCTGCCTTCAAGTCATCTGATGGGAGCAGGGAATTCGAAATCAGAGAATATATCTCTTGTAAGACATCATATGTGGTATACTATGCCACTTGACCCTGCTCCCTGATATACGTAGGTCTCACATCAAGGGAACTTAAAATCAGGACCCGGGAGCACGTCCGCAACATTAAAGCGGCGAAAGACGTACTTGACATTTCAACATTAAAGACCCTACCTAGACATTTTAGGGAATGCCATGGATGTAATTCCAGGGGTTTGAGTGTGAGGGGAATTGACCGCGTCCATGGAGGTGCCAGGGGTGGGAATCTGAAACAAGTTCTTGCCCAACGTGAATGCAGGTGGATTGTCACCAATATCACCAAAGGGCTTAAACGAAAAATTAACATTTGTACCCTTTTTGTGATTTGCCATGATTTGCAGTTTGGGTAATACATTTTGCTGGACCAGGAGGCCTTGTCCCCACAGCTTTTTCGTGTGCAGTTAGATCATAGATAATTGACAAAGAATGTAATTTGGAATCATGGTATGTTTTTAATTATGTGTGTCTCTTTTTCGTATTTAGTATCGATATTCTGAATTCCCTACATGTGATATGCAAATCTCTGCACCACTTTTCAATCTCAGCCCAAGACCTTTTATACCACGGATAAATCTTATTGAATCGGTATTTGAATGATACCCTGCTGGGACTCGGATTGAATGGGCAAGAAGTTTTTAGGGGGATAATTTTATAAGTATATATTCTGAATGCTATATAGGTATTTCATTCATGCACTAAAATGCACAGTACACTTTTCACTATATGGTTATCTGTTATGTTTGCTAATGACAGGTGTTATGAAGGCAATCCAGAAACACAGTGTACATAGCGATCAGAGCGCACACAGTGATCTGACAAATACCCAAAAATACAAGAACGAGCTCTGAGACGTGGAAACTCTGTAGACTGCACACCTGATCCTATCCTAAACACAACTAAAAGCGGCTGTGGATTGCGCCTAACAACTACCTAGGCAACTCGGCACAGCCTAAGAAACTAGCTAGCCTGAAGATAGAAAAATAGGCCTGAATTGCCCCAGAGAAATTCCCCAAAGGAAAAGGCAGCCCCCCACATATAATGACTGTGAGTAAGATGAAAAGACAAAACGTAGGGATGAAATAGATTCAGCAAAGTGGGGCCCGATATTCTAGGACAGAGCGAGGACAGTAAAGCGAACTTTGCAGTCTACAAAAAACCCTAAAGCAAAACCACGCAAAGGGGGCAAAAAAAAACCACCGTGCCGAACTAACGGCACGGCGGTACACCCTTTGCGTCTCAGAGCTTCCAGCAAAACAAAAGACAAGCTGGACAGAAAAAAAGCAACAAAAAAGCAAAAGGCACTTAGCTATACAGAGCAGCAGGTCACAGGAACAATCAGGAGAAGCTCAGATCCAACACTGAAACATTGACAAGGAGCAAGGATAGCAGCATCAGGCGGAGTTAAGTAATGAAGCAGTTAACGAGCTCACCAGAACACCTGAGGGAGGAAGCTCAGAAGCTGCAGTGCCACTTGTGACCACAGGAGTGAATTCAGCCACAGAATTCACAACAGTACCCCCCCCTTGAGGAGGGGTCACCGAACCCTCACCAGAGCCCCCAGGCTGACCAGGATGAGCCGCATGAAAGGCACGAACAAGATCGGAAGCATGAACATCAGAGGCAAAAACCCAGGAATTATCTTCCTGAGCATAACCCTTCCATTTAACCAGATACTGGAGTTTCCGTCTAGAAACACGAGAATCCAAAATCTTCTCCACAATATACTCCAATTCCCCCTCCACCAAAACCGGGGCAGGAGGCTCAACAGATGGAACCATAGGTGCCACGTATCTCCGCAACAACGACCTATGGAATACATTATGTATGGAAAAGGAGTCTGGGAGGGTCAAACGAAAAGACACAGGATTGAGAACCTCAGAAATCCTATACGGACCAATAAAACGAGGTTTAAATTTAGGAGAGAAAACCTTCATAGGAATATGACGAGAAGATAACCAAACCAGATCCCCAACACGAAGTCGGGGACCCACATGGCGTCTGCGATTAGCGAAAAGTTGAGCTTTCTCCTGGGACAAGATCAAATTGTCCACTACCTGAGTCCAGATCTGCTGCAACCTATCCACCACAGAATCCACACCAGGACAGTCCGAAGACTCAACCTGTCCTGAAGAGAAACGAGGATGGAACCCAGAATTGCAAAAAAATGGAGAAACCAAGGTAGCCGAGCTGGCCCGATTATTAAGGGCGAACTCAGCCAACGGCAAAAAGGACACCCAATCATCCTGGTCTGCAGAAACAAAACATCTCAGATATGTTTCCAAGGTCTGATTGGTTCGTTCGGTCTGGCCATTAGTCTGAGGATGGAAAGCCGAGGAAAAGGATAGGTCAATGCCCATCCTACCACAAAAGGCTCGCCAAAACCTTGAAACAAACTGGGAACCTCTGTCAGAAACAATATTCTCAGGAATGCCATGCAACCGAACCACATGCTGAAAGAACAAAGGTACCAAATCAGAGGAGGAAGGCAATTTAGCCAAGGGCACCAGATGGACCATTTTAGAAAAGCGATCACAGACCACCCAAATGACTGACATCTTTTGAGAAACGGGAAGGTCAGAAATGAAATCCATCGAAATATGTGTCCAAGGCCTCTTTGGGACCGGCAAGGGCAAAAGCAACCCACTGGCACGAGAACAGCAGGGCTTAGCCCTAGCACAAATCCCACAGGACTGCACAAAAGTACGTACATCCCGTGACAGAGATGGCCACCAGAAGGATCTAGCCACTAACTCTCTGGTACCAAAGATTCCAGGATGACCAGCCAACACCGAACAATGAAGTTCAGAGATAAGTTTATTAGTCCACCTATCAGGGACGAACAGTTTCTCTGCTGGACAACGATCAGGTTTATTCGCCTGAAATTTTTGCAGCACCCGCCGCAAATCAGGGGAGATGGCAGACACAATGACTCCTTCCTTGAGGATACCCGCTGGCTCAGATAAACCCGGAGAGTCGGGCACAAAACTCCTAGACAGAGCATCCGCCTTCACATTTTTAGAGCCCGGAAGGTACGAAATCACAAAGTCGAAGCGGGCAAAAAATAACGACCAACGGGCCTGTCTAGGATTCAAGCGCTTGGCAGACTCGAGATAAGTCAAGTTCTTATGATCAGTCAATACCACCACGCGATGCTTAGCT
This sequence comes from Ranitomeya imitator, assembly GCF_032444005.1. Lineage (NCBI taxonomy): Eukaryota > Metazoa > Chordata > Amphibia > Anura > Dendrobatidae > Ranitomeya > Ranitomeya imitator. The sequence goes on along the minus strand of NC_091284.1, from coordinate 662,433,203 downwards.
CCTTCTAGCCAATGACGCCACTCCTCGAATGCCCACTTCATGGCCAGCAACTCTCGATTGCCCACATCATAATTACGCTCAGCGGGCGAAAACTTCCTGGAAAAGAAAGCACATGGTTTCATCACTGAGCAATCAGAACCTCTCTGTGACAAAACCGCCCCTGCTCCAATCTCAGAAGCATCAACCTCGACCTGGAACGGAAGAGAAACATCTGGCTGACACAACACAGGGGCAGAACAAAAATGACGCTTCAACTCCTGAAAAGCTTCCACAGCAGCAGAAGACCAATTAACCAAATCAGCACCCTTCTTGGTCAAATCGGTCAATGGTTTGGCAATGCTAGAAAAATTACAGATGAAGCGACGATAAAAATTAGCAAAGCCCAGGAACTTTTGCAGACTTTTCAGAGATGTCGGCTGAATCCAATCCTGGATGGCTTGGACCTTAACTGGATCCATCTCGATAGTAGAAGGGGTAAAGATGAACCCTAAAAATGAAACTTTCTGCACACCGAAGAGACACTTTGATCCCTTCACAAACAAAGAGTTAGCACGCAGGACATGAAAAACCATTCTGACCTGCTTCACATGAGACTCCCAATCATCTGAGAAGATCAAAATGTCATCCAAGTAAACAATCAGGAATTTATCCAGATACTCACGGAAGATGTCATGCATAAAAGACTGAAACACAGATGGAGCATTGGCAAGTCCGAACGGCATCACTAGATACTCAAAATGACCCTCGGGCGTATTGAATGCAGTTTTCCATTCATCTCCTTGCCTGATTCTCACCAGATTATACGCACCACGAAGATCTATCTTAGTGAACCAACTAGCCCCCTTAATCCGAGCAAACAAGTCAGATAACAATGGCAAGGGATACTGAAATTTAACAGTGATCTTATTAAGAAGGCGGTAATCAATACACGGTCTCAGCGAACCATCCTTCTTGGCTACAAAGAAGAACCCTGCTCCCAGTGGTGATGACGATGGGCGAATATGTCCCTTCTCCAGGGATTCCTTCACATAACTGCGCATAGCGGCGTGTTCGGGCACGGATAAATTAAATAATCGACCTTTAGGGAATTTACTACCAGGAATCAAATTGATAGCACAATCACAATCCCTATGCGGAGGTAGAGCATCGGACTTGGGCTCTTCAAATACATCCTGATAATCAGACAAGAACTCTGGGACCTCAGAAGGGGTGGATGACGAAATCGACAAAAATGGAACATCACCATGTACCCCCTGACAACCCCAGCTGGATACCGACATGGAATTCCAATCCAATACTGGATTATGGGTTTGTAGCCATGGCAACCCCAACACGACCACATCATGCAGATTATGCAACACCAGAAAGCGAATAACTTCCTGATGTGCAGGAGCCATGCACATGGTCAGCTGGGCCCAGTATTGAGGTTTATTCTTGGCCAAAGGTGTAGCATCAATTCCTCTCAATGGAATAGGACACCGCAAAGGCTCCAAGAAAAACCCACAACGTTTAGCATAATCCAAATCCATCAGATTCAGGGCAGCGCCCGAATCCACAAACGCCATGACAGAAAACGACGACAAAGAGCATATCAAGGTAATGGACAGAAGGAATTTGGACTGTACAGTACCAATGACGGCAGACCTAGCGGACCGCTTAGTGCGCTTAGGACAATCAGAAATAGCATGAGTGGAATCACCACAGTAGAAACACAGACCATTCAGACGTCTGTATTCCTGCCGTTCAACTCTAGTCATAGTCCTATCGCACTGCATAGGCTCAGGTTTAACCTCAGGCAGTACCGCCAAATGGTGCACAGATTTACGCTCGCGCAAGCGTCGACCGATCTGAATGGCCAAAGACAAAGACTCATTCAAACCAGCAGGCATAGGAAATCCCACCATAACATCCTTAAGAGCCTCAGAGAGACCCTTTCTGAACAAAGCTGCCAGCGCAGATTTATTCCACTGAGTGAGTACTGACCATTTCCTAAATTTCTGACAATATACTTCTATATCATCCTGACCCTGGCACAAAGCCAGCAAATTTTTCTCAGCCTGATCCACTGAATTAGGCTCATCGTACAGCAATCCGAGCGCCAGGAAAAATGCATCGACACTACTCAATGCAGGGTCTCCTGGCGCAGGAGAAAATGCCCAGTCTTGAGGGTCGCCGCGCAAAAAAGAAATAATAATCAAAACCTGTTGAATAGGATTACCAGAAGAATGAGGTTTCAAGGCCAGAAATAGCTTACAATTATTTTTGAAACTTAGAAACTTAGTTCTATCTCCAAAAAACAAATCAGGAATAGGAATTCTTGGTTCTAACATAGATTTCTGATCAATAGTATCTTGAATTTTTTGTACATTTATAACGAGATTATCCATTGAAGAGCACAGACCCTGAATATCCATGTCCACACCTGTGTCCAGAATCACCCAAATGTCTAGGGGAAAAAAAAAAAGTGAACACAGAGCAGAAAAAAAAAAAAAAAATGATGTCAGAACTTTTTCTTTCCCTCTATTGAGAATCATTAGTTTGGCTCCTTGTACTGTTATGTTTGCTAATGACAGGTGTTATGAAGGCAATCCAGAAACACAGTGTACATAGCGATCAGAGCGCACACAGTGATCTGACAAATACCCAAAAATACAAGAACGAGCTCTGAGACGTGGAAACTCTGTAGACTGCACACCTGATCCTATCCTAAACACAACTAAAAGCGGCTGTGGATTGCGCCTAACAACTACCTAGGCAACTCGGCACAGCCTAAGAAACTAGCTAGCCTGAAGATAGAAAAATAGGCCTGACTTGCCCCAGAGAAATTCCCCAAAGGAAAAGGCAGCCCCCCACATATAATGACTGTGAGTAAGATGAAAAGACAAAACGTAGGGATGAAATAGATTCAGCAAAGTGGGGCCCGATATTCTAGGACAGAGCGAGGACAGTAAAGCGAACTTTGCAGTCTACAAAAAACCCTAAAGCAAAACCACGCAAAGGGGGCAAAAAAAAACCACCGTGCCGAACTAACGGCACGGCGGTACACCCTTTGCGTCTCAGAGCTTCCAGCAAAACAAAAGACAAGCTGGACAGAAAAAAAGCAACAAAAAAGCAAAAGGCACTTAGTTATACAGAGCAGCAGGTCACAGGAACAATCAGGAGAAGCTCAGATCCAACACTGAAACATTGACAAGGAGCAAGGATAGCAGCATCAGGCGGAGTTAAGTAATGAAGCAGTTAACGAGCTCACCAGAACACCTGAGGGAGGAAGCTCAGAAGCTGCAGTACCACTTGTGACCACAGGAGTGAATTCAGCCACAGAATTCACAACAGTTATCAAAAATTGTTTATGATATGTGAATAATTTGAAAACATTATGTTTTATTTTATAGCGTTCTGCATTTCGAGTTAGGACTCGCTATCACTGCTATGTATTTGTCTACACTTTCACTTGTATTATATGTATATTAATATATCTTAGTTATGTTCTCTATGTTCCCCTTTCTCCCTTCCCCCCCCTTTCTTCTCTTGAGTATAATTTCTTTTGTGTACTGATGTGTGGACAGGGTGACCTAGAAGCCTTCAGTACAAATTGTCCATACATCTGATCTTATACATAACATGGTATTTATGTATAATATTCTAATTTATAGTGTCCCGAGCTATATGGAATGTATGATACTTTTTGTTCAATGTCCGCATAGGGTACACATAGGCGTGGGGATCTTATATAAGGTATAACACTATTACCCATGTCTTCGTGTCTGTAGCCCATTAGCATCATGGCACACTGCACGCGTGCGCACTACTACTTGAGTCATCCTGGCGATGTAATCGTGAGTCTAGGGATATGAGACGCTGGTTACACGCAGGCGCAGTGTGGCTCTGACCTAGGGCTTAACCAGTTCTGGTGCGGGTACCTTGTTTGCTCCGGTCATGTCGGCGTGAGTAGTGCGCATGCGCAGCCCGATTACCATGGCGATGTAAACGCTTGTCTAGGGATGTGAGATTGGGGTTACGTGCAGGCGCAGTGTGGCTCCGACTGGGGCTTATTCAGTTCCTGTGTTGACACCATATTGCTCCGGTCATGTTGGCGCGAGTAGTGCGCATGTGCAGCCTGATCTACCCGGCACTGCCTAATCTTTATGGCGTCTATAATATGTGCGGCGCGGATGGATATCAGGTACCATGGGTGATTTTTCGCACCCATGCGCGCCGCATAATGACACCTATAGAGTGTGCACTTTTTTGTATGTGGGGTTTAGGTGCGCATGCGCCAATTACACTGGTGTACCGACTTCCTATAAATGGTGCAATAGAAGCGAGACACTCTTATCACTCCCCCTTTGAGAAAGCGATTACGCGAAATGCGCGTCAGGGGTTGTGGGAAAGCCACACAAGAATCCTGACTTATTATGGGTAAGTTCATATTGCCTTAGAGATATGTTTGAACATGAAACGTATGACTTCTAGTTTAATATGGGGCTCTGGTATCTGGGAGACGATCCCTCATTGTAGGACTATTGATATCCTAGGAACCCTTTTTTTGATACTTACCTAGGTCATATTATGGATGTGTGCCCAACCTTCAGTGTACTAGTTGGTTTTTCTCCTCTCCACATGTTGGAATTTTTATGTATTCTGTCATGTATGTAATTATTTGCATGTAATTTCTTGATATTTGTAATTAATAAAATATCTATATATCTTTTTCTAAAGAATTTTTAGTGTCTATGCTCCCTTTTTCGCTAGTATTTCATAATTTGGATTAGGAGTGACACTCCTGTATATATATATTGTTATTTGATATATGGGAGAGCTTTTCTTGGGTACCGAACATGCTCTCGGCCATTCATATTACTACATGCTTATTGATTATTGTATTTGTCTTCATACCCGGTGAAACTCACATTAGACCGCCATATAGTCCATCATTACCAAGCAGCAGGTGTCTCAGCTGCACGGCGGACCCCGGACTGGGAACACACCTTATATCTTCTCTAATTATTATTTGGTGCGTTCTGCCAGTCCTAACAATATCTCTCTTCCATATTAGCAACAAATCATCTATATATCTACAATACCAGAATATGGATGTGAGAAATGGATTCTCTGGATGTACAAATAACTTTCCTCCCCATAAGCCATAATTAGATTGGCTGAATTGGACAAATGTTTAGCGCCCATAGAAACTCTTTTACACTGTAGAAATTTTTTTTTGTCAAAAGAGAAGTAATTACAATTCTTTAGGAATTGAATGACTGTACATACATAAATCATCTGAATAACTGCTGTTTTTGGCAAGATGAAATTCCAAGGCTTCAAGTGCTATATCATGTGGGATGGAAGTGTATAATGCGACTATGTAACAGCTAAGCCAAGAGAGTTCATCTGTCCAGATAATACTTGCAAATTGGTTCAATATGTAACAGGAGTCCTTTAAAAATCCCGGAGTTTTTTGTGACAAAGGTTAGAGAAGTGAATCTAGCCATTCACTGAGGCGCTCTGAAATTGAGCCAATGCCCGAAATAATGGGTCTCATTGGTGGTGGATCCATTTCTTTATCTACTTTGGGGAGAGCATGCATTATTAGAATAATGGGGTGATTAACTGTGAGATAATTACTCTCTGTAGGGGTAAGAACTCGAAAAGAGATGCCATCCCGGATAATTTTGTTAATGACTTACTGGATTTTAGATGTAGGATCGTGCATTAATTTCTGATAAATGGACTCATCCTCCAACATATATTTAATTTGGGAAAAATAAGCATTGGTAACTGTTACCACTACTATACCTCCTTTATCTGCCATTCTTATGGTAATGTCTAACGATTTTTTTAAATCCTGTGAGGCATGCAATTGTGCCTGAGATAAATTGGTATAATGTCTGTGAGATTAAGTATAGCTGTCCAAGTTTTTTTGCTCTCTTTCAATTACACCTTGGAAACATTCCATGCAATCCACTCGTGACTGTAAGGGATAGAAGAAAGGATTTTTCATGTTGAAACATGTGACCTTATAAATATTCCTTTCAGTCAGTGTATTGTTCTTTTGCAAACTTTTTAAGTCCATCAGCACCATCTGTTCTGGAAAGAAAAGACCCCGAAATTCATTTAGAATGTAGTTATTATCTGGGGCTTTAGAGGTTGGCCAGTAGGATGCAATAAAATGCTTCTTGACTGTAAGATTGCATATACACCGATTAATGTCCATCAAGGTGTTAAATAGATCAAAGTTTTTGTCTGGAACAATTTTTATTCCCAAAGCTTCATTCAGTCTGTGCATCTGTCAATATGTGCTGTGACAAATTTAAGACATTTGGAAAAGTGTTGTTTAAAAATTCCTTCTGCAGCAAGTCACCACATCTGTGGTACTTGGAATGTTTGCATCAGCCACGTCTTTAGCGTTTTTTGAATGTCTGCAATTTTTGGTTTTACGAAAATATCGTAGATCACCACGGAAATCTGTGTCAATGGAATTGCTATCTAAAGAATCCTCATCGGAGGAGCTTAAGCTTAAATTACGTATATCTGAACATCTTACCAATATCCTTTCTCCCTCCAGTGCAAACTGTTCAGTATCCCATGCTTCAAAGCACCTTATTACTCATCACGATTGCTCTACTGCACCTGTAAAACTGACTGGCATATAAAGGGTGCAAAAGTTATCTAGAGGAGACCTGAAAAGATGTCTGCTAACCAGAGAGGAGTTCTGGATATACAATCAAGGAGCTTATTTTCCCACTGGCTTAAATTCTCATGAAGAGATTGTGTACCATTACTAATATTTCAGCTTCTCCTTTCTGGTAAATGTGTGAAATGTTCTTTGTGATGAATTGCATGACCAATTGTTTTAACTACCTTGCATGATTTTATTATTACATGTTTTGTTTAATTAATCCCATTTGTTGCAATGGGGTATATACTGGCACATTCTGCCATTAGCACTGAAAAAGAACATATCTCAGTGTTTGAAACGCATTGCTTTTAGATCACCATGGATTTCTTGCAATTATGTTTTTAGTTTTTTGCAAATAAACTACCGTATTTTCTGGAGTATTAGACGACTGGGCGTATAAGACGACCCCCAACTTTTCCATATAAAATATGGAATTTGGGATATACCCGCCGTATAAGACGGGGATCATCTTATACGCCCAGTCATCTTATACGGCGTGTGGTTCCCAGGGTCTGGAGGAGAGGAGACTCTCCTTCAGGCCCTGGGATCCATATTCATGTAAAAAATAAAGAATAAAAATAAAAAACATGGATATACTCACCCTCGGACGGCCCCTGGCTCACAGCGCTGCTAGCATCTCCCACCGTTCCTTAGAATGCAGTGAGTGAAGGTCCTTTGATGATGTCGCGGTCACATGAGCGTTCAGGTGACCGGTCACCTTATTCTAGTTGACCCTGTATTAGGCTGGTTTCACACGTCAGTGGCTCCGGTCCGTGAGGTGACAGTTTCCTCACGTACCGGAGACACTGACTCACGTAGACACATTGAAATCAATGTGTCTCTGCACATGTCAGCGTGTTTTCACGGACCGTGTGTCCATGTGCAAAACACGGAGACATGTCAGTGTTCATGGGAGCGCACGGATTACACGGACCCATTAAAGTCAATGGGTCCGTGTAAAACACATACCGCACACGGACGTTGTCCGTGTGCAGTCCGTGCGCCGTGCAGGAGACAGCGCTACAGTAAGCGGTGTCCCCCCAGCGTGGTGCTGAAGCCGCCATTCATATCTTCTTTCCAGCAGTGTTCGCTAAAGAGAAGATATGAAAAATCCTTTTTTTTTTTGTGTTTAAAATAAAGATCCCTGTCCCCTACCCCCTCCCACCCCCTGTGCGCCCGCCCGCTGATAATAAAATACTCACCCGGCTCCCTCGCAGGGTCCTCTCAGCGCCAGCTTCTCCTGTATGAGCGGTCACGTGGTGCCGCCAATTACAGTCATGAATATGTGGCTCCACCTCCCATAAGGGTGGAGCCGCATATTCATGACTGTAATGGACAGCACCACGTGACCGCTCATATAGGAGAAGGTGCGGCGCGGAGAGGACGCTTCGAGGGAGCCGGGTGAGTATTTTAGTAACAGCGGCCGGGCGCACAGGGGGTGGGAGGGGGGTGGGGACAGGGATCTTTATTTTAAACATAAAAAAAAAGGATTTTTCATATCTTCTCTCTAGCGAATGCTGCTGGAGAGAAGATATGAATGGCGGCTTCAGCACCAGATGCAGGGGACAGCGCTTACTTGTAGCGCTGTCTCCTGCACGGTCCGTGTGGTACCCAGTGTGGTACTCAGTTGGCACACGGGCGGCACACGGCTGCCGCACGTGTGCCACACTGATGTTCACGGTAAGCACACGGACACACGGACACGGATAATTCCGGTACTGATTTTTCCGGTACCGGAATTATCTGGACGTGTGAGACCGGCCTTAAGAATGGCATGTAAGATGCCGGTATTGATGAATCTGCCTCTAACTTTATGTGTGCATTCAAGAATCTAACATGTGTGCTCGATCACAATCTTGTAGACAGCTCTAAAGTATGTGTTTTGTTTAGTGTTTGTATGCCTGTAAGTAGGGAGTGTACATATATTGGTGAACCATGTGTATTTGGGTTGAATTTAGGCAAATACAAGGAATGTATGAACTATAAATATAGTCTTGCATAAACTGACCACATAATAGTACAATGCAGAGATGAAATTATTAAATCATGCAGCAGTAATAGTATACAGTGCTTACATAACAGTACCATAAGTTATCCATACATATAGCATTGACAAATAGTGTCTGCACTGTGACAAACATGTAAACAGATTTAGATAACAATGCACAGTATTAATGCATGTAGCACCTGTGCCCATACAAGGAATTACTAACTAGAAAATCCAGCGCAAAAATATAGTTACCCTATATAAAGAAAGAAATGCACATAAAGGATCAAATTGAAATGTAAAACAATTATTTTATTAGACACTATGGTATAAAAATTCATAACATACAACACTATTGTGGGATTCTGAGATGGATAAAACTACAATGGAACCACAGGTCAAAGGTAAATCCATATGAATTGTCATTCCAGCACCCTTCAACAACTATCAATCATATACGCAGCCAATTCAATATATGGTAGAATACAGTATAGCTACACTGGTAAATAGCATCCAGCAGAGAGTGTAGTAAACCTTTAAGGCCGGCGTCACACTAGGCGTATGAAAATACGGTCCTTTTTTTTTACGACCGTAATACGCAGAAATGTTCCCAAAATAGTGATCCGTATTTCATCCATAGGCAGGGTGTGGCAGCATATTTTGCGCATGTCATCCTCCGTATGTAATCCGTACAGCGAGATTTTCTCGCCGGCTTGCAAAACGGACTTACAATATATCCATGGGCTCAAATATTCGTTAAAACATATATACAGTGTATATATCTACTATATAATTGTCTAAGGGTCACTTCCGTCTTTCTGTCTGTCTGTCCTTCTGTCACGGATATTCATTGGTCGCGGCCTCTGTCTGTCATGGAATCCAAGTCGCTGATTGGTCTCGCCAGCTGCCTGTCATGGCTGCCGCGACCAATCAGCGACGGTCACAGTCCGATTAGTCCCTCCCTACTCCCCTGCAGTCAGTGCCCAGCGCCCGCTCCATACTCCCTGCAGTCACCGCTCACACAGGGTTAATGCCAGCGGACCGCGTTATGCCGCGGGTAACTCACTCCGTTACCGCCGTTAACCCTGTGTGACCAAGTTTTTACTATTGATGCTGCATAGGCAGCATCAATAGTAAAAAGATCTAATGTTAAAAATAATTTAAAAAAATTAAAAATCATTATATACTCACCTTTCGCGACGCTCCGGTGACCGCTCCATGCAAGCGGCAGTTTCTGGTGCTAAGGATGGTATGCGACAAGGACCTGCCATGACGTCACTGTCCTGTGACCGCGACGTCATCACAGCTCCTGCGCACCTGCGCGAGAAGGACCTGCCATGATGTCACAGTCATGTGACCACAACGTCATCACACCCTGGGACGGGAAGCTGCTGCGTGCACCGCGCACATGCGACAGAACTACAAGGGGCCCTCGGATCGGAAGGTGAGTATATGTTTATTTTTTATTTTTGAACCTGTGACATTCATAATAATTATAATAATAATAATTTTTATTTATATAGCGCCAACATATTCCGCAGTGCTTTACATTCGTGGCTGGGCAATATACTACGTAGCTGGGCAATATACTACGTGGCTCTGTGCTGTATACTACGTCGCTGTACAATATACTACGTGGCTCTGTGCTGTATACTACGCCACTGGGCAATATACTACGCCACTGGGCAATATACTACGCCACTGGGCAATATACTACGTAACTGGGCAATATACTACGTGGCTGGGCAATATACTACGTGGCTGTGCAATATACTACGTGGACATGCATATTCTAGAATACTCGATGCGTTAGAATCGGGCCACCATCTAGAATATATATATATATATATATATATATGTATATATGTCAGTGAGACACATATATATATATATATATATATATATACACATATATATATATATATATATATATATATGTATATTTCATACAGCGCTAGATAGCAGAAAAGCCGGTAATTCAATTGCTGGCTTTTGCTATCTCCTTCCCAAACCCGACATGATATGAGACATGGTTTACATACAGTAAACCTTTTTATATACCATTTTTTTTTTTGCATATTCCTCACTACTAATGTTAGAAGTGTGTGTGCAAAATTTGGGGATTCTAGCTATTAAAATAAAGGGTTAAATTGCGGAAAAAACTGGCATGGGCTCCCGCGCAATTTTCTCTGCCAGAATGGTAAAGCCAGTGAGTGAGGGCAGATATTAATAGCCTAGAGAGGGACCAAGTTTATTGCCCCCCCCCCTTCCCGGCTAAAAACATCTGCCCCCAGCCACCCCAGAAAAGTCACATCTGTAAGATGCGCCTAATCTGGCACTTGGCCACTCTCTTCCCACTCCCGTGTAGCAGTGGGATATGGGGTAATAAAGGGTTAATACCACCATGCTGTTGTAAAGTGACATTAAGCCAGGTTAATAATGGAGAGGTGTCAATAAGACACCTATCCATTATTAATCCAATACTAGTAAATGGTTAATAAAACACACACACATTAGGAATAAAGTATTTTATTGAAATAAAGACACAGGTTGTTGTAATAGTTTATTATACTCTCAATCCAATTGGAAGACCCCTGTCACCTGAAACAAAGTTAAAATAACAAATCAACAATATCCCATACCTTCCATCGTTCAGTCTTGTCCCACACTGTAAATCCATCTGAAGGGGTTAAATAATTTTACAAGCAGGAGCCTGCTAATGCAGCCACCCCTGCCTGTAAAAATTGGGGAAAGAATGGAAAGCAGGGGAACGCAGCTACCTAGACTGTGCCCCCTGCTGGCATAACCTTAGATGAACTCGAGCGTGAGAAAATATTCAGAAAAATTCCCACGCTCGAGTTCATCTGAGGTTATGCCAGCAGGGGGCGCAGCACCGCAAGTCTAGGTAGCTATGTTCCCCTGCTTTCCATTCATTCCCCAATTTTTACAGGCAGGGGTGGCTGCATTAGCAGGCTCCTGCTTGTAAAATTATTTAACCCCTTCAGATGGATTTACAGCGTGGGACAAGACTGAATGATGGAAGGTATGGGATAATGTTGATTTTTTATTTTAACTTTGTTTCAGGTGACAAGGGTCTTCAATTGGATTGAGAGTATAATAAACTATTACAACACCCTGTGTCTTTATTTCAATAATATACTTTTTTTTATAACGTGTGTGTGTTTTATTAACCATTTACTACTATTGGATTAATAATGGATAGGTGTCTTATTGATGCCTCTCCATTATTAACCTGGCTTAATGTCACCTTACAATAGCAAGGTGGTATTAACCCTTTTTTACCCCATATCCCACCGCTACACGGGAGTGTAGGGGGTCATCTGACTAACTGTATTAGGGCAGTCTCACATGTCCAGATAATTCCGGTACCGGAAAAATCGGTACCGGAATTATCCGTGTGCCCGTGCGTTTCTGTGGCACATCAGTGTGGCACATCAGTGTGGCACACGGGCGGCACACGTGTGCCGCCCGTGTGCCCACTGGGTACCACATGCACCGTGCAGGAGACAGCGTTAAATTTTAGCGCTGTCCCCTGCATCCTGCTGAAGCCGCGATTCATATCTTCTGTGCAGCAGCGTTTGCTGTAGAGAAGATATGAATAATCCATTTTTTTTGTTGTTTCTCATATTTAAAATAAAGGTCCATGTCCCCACCCCCTGTGCGCCCCCCCCGCTGTTCTTAAAATACCCACCCGGCTCCCTCGCTGGCTGGCGCTGCTTCCTGTCCTGGCCGCACCTTCTACTGTATGAGCGGTCACGTGGGGCCGCCGATTACAGTCATGAATATGCGGCTCCACCTCCCATAGGGGTGGAGCCGCATATTCATTACTGAAAATGAGCGGCCCCACGTGACCGCTCATACAGTAGAAGGTGCGGCCAGGACAGGAAGCAGCGCCAGCCAGTGAGGGAGCAGGGTGAGTATTTTAAGAACAGCGGGGGGGGGGGGGGGGGGTGCACAGGGGGTGGGGACATGGACCTTTATTTTAAACATGAGAAACAACAAAAAAAATTGATTATTCATATCTTCTCTACAGCAAACGCTGCTGCACAGAAGATATGAAGCGCAGCTTCAGCACCATGTGGGGGGGACAGCGCTTACTGGAGTGCTGTCTCCTGCATGGCACACGGACTGCACACAGACAACGTCTGTGTGCGGTACGTGTTTTACACGGACCCATTGACTTTAATGGGTCCGTGTAATCCGTGCGCTCCCACGAACACTGACATGTCTCCGTGTTTGGCACACGGAGACACGGTCCGCAAAAAATCAATGACATCTGCACAGATGCCTTGATTTGAATGTGTCTACGTGTGTCAGTGGCTCCGGTACGTGAGGAAACTGTCACCTCACGTACCGGAGCCACTGACGTGTGAAAACGGCCTTAGGTCCTTGGACCCAAAAAGAACAATTTTACTTTCATCAGTCCACAAAATGTTTCTCCATTTCTCTTTAGGCCAGTTGCTGTGTACTTTGGCAAATTGTATCCAGTACATGTTGTATTTTTTTAAAGGTGGAACTTTGCAGGGACTTTTTGCTAAGAGATTAGCTTCACACTGTCACAGTAATCACAGGTAACCACATCCTGGAGCTCATAATTGGCTGAGCCTTTGCCATTCTGGCTATTCTTCCATCCTTTCGAATGATAGTCTTCCATTTTCTTCCATGTTTCTCTGGTTTGGCTTTCCATTTTAAAGCATTGGAGATCATTTTAGGTGAGCAGCCGATCACTGTCTGCACTTCTTTATAAGTTTTAGGCTATGTGCACACGTTCAGGATTTCTTGCAGAAATTTCTGAGAAAAACCTGAAATTTTCTGCAAAAAATCTGCATGCGCTTTTTGAGCGTTTTTTGCGCGTTTTACTGCGTTTTTGGTGCGTTTTTTTGTGGATTTTTCCAGACATTTCCCAATGCATTATATAGTGGGAAATCCGCAAAAAAACTGCAAATTTAATGAACATGCTGCGTTTTTTACCGCGATGCATTTTTTTTCACGGGAAAAAAAGCATCATGTGCACAAAAATTGCGGAATTCATTCTAAATGATGGGATGCATAATGTATGCTTTTATTTGTGGTTTTATAGTGTTTTTATAGCAAAAAAACGCGGAAAAAAACGCAAAAAATCAGCAACGTGTGCACACAGCCTTACTCTCTCCAATCAACTTTTTAATCAAAGTACGCTGTTCTATTGGACAACGTCTTGAACGACCAATATTTCTCAGGCTTTCAAGGAGAAATGCAGGTACAACATGACCTGACTTCACCCTTATATAAAGGCCACCTGATTCACACCTGTTTCTTCACAGAATCATGAATGCCGAGTCTGTTGGCTTTCTTGGAATCTACTGCACCAACTGGTAAATTGTTGGACATGTGGGAATATAATTTATACCAAAAACAGTGATTAATCTGGTTAGTCATATTGGACTGCTATTATTTTGAACACTACTGTACAGTGCCGTAAATACTAATGAAAAATGACGGCTGCTGCACTTCTAAAACGATGTGATCTTTAGTCTTTGATGTTACAAATATTCAGCTTCAATATTGCAGGATGGCTCATATGTGTGACTTTCATGGCTGTCATTAGTATCTGCTGCATTCTAGCATCTATTGGGCATTGCACACTGGTCAGAAATCTGACAACATGGATCTCCCAGACTAATTTTCTTCATTTCCCCAGCGATCAGGGATTACACTTATCTCCCCTTGCTCTTTAGAACTAACATGTACAGTATATACAGGTAATTGTTAGATATCTAGAGAAATGCACTGGTAAAGTGTCCCCATTATAGGCCAACTGTATTGGCGTTTCCTTAAAATTGTCTCAATTACTGCTCTGTTTTAACATAATGCTTGCAAAAGAATGAAGATTATTTATGAAATTAATACATTTTTCCACTGTCCAAAAAATAGACTGGGCATTCTTTCAACTTCTTTGTACCAAACATCCTCTTTTGGCGCAAATAGAGAATTGTAATAATCACAGTAATGTAATATTACTATACAACAAATGAGCAGATTGTGGGGGACAGACACAATAAATCCCAAATCACGCCTGGAGAGAATAGATTGTTCCCAGATCTGTTACGTATATCGTTATTCTTGGAAGAAGACCCTGCATAAATAGCCGACTGTCACAATTAGAACCCTTTACATCCAGGAATATCCTACATAGCTGGTATCCAACATGACTGGTGTGTGCTCCCTGTCATATACAGAATTAACCCTTCCTATGTGTCATTGCACCGTATGTGGTTATTCTTAGATATTTTCATTTCCAGATACTCTACAAGCCATTCTTAAATCGTGCTGTGTAAAATGATGAGAGAAAGCACAGATTGGGGAGGAACGCGGACCACTATTGTCAGCTGCTACCTAGCAGTTTATGACATGGTTTGTAGTGGGAGGTCTGTAAGACTGAACCCAGGCACTCTGGAAGAAATGCTATTCCTGGGGAAATCACTATATTAGCTCATTGTGGAGACTGCTCTTTCTGGTGGAGCTTCCGCCTTGTGAATTTTAATTAAAAACAAAACTGTATATTTTTTCAGCTTTTCCGGATTCTCATCTGTGAGCTTTTTCCTTACAATGTGGTGTTGGAAAGTCAACAAGCTGAGCAGATCTGTAATAGGGGAAGAGAGCTGCCTTCAATCCGACAGGGACATGTGAGCTCCGTAAAATCCTGCTGGAAATGATCATACTGTACATTTAGAGAGTGCGGAAAAGACGAGGAAAGCACAGGCTGGAAATGGAATTCACATTGTCCAACTCTTGTAAGTGACTTTTCTAAACGTGTGCACTGTTTCTGTTTCTCGTGCAGTCATAATGCATTTTATCACTGGCACTGTTTGCATTAATCAACCTTTTCTTCTTGCATATGTAAAAAAAAAAAACATTCATAATCCCAATTAATTTAACCTTCGTCCGGCTGAGTAGGGTACAATTGTAACTATTCCGTTTTAAAATTGCAATAACTTTTTTTTTTTTTTCGAAAAAGCCGTAGGGGGCTGAAATTTCATGACATCTCTGCAGTTTTGGTCCAGAATCTATTGGCCAAATTTCAATAAAATATATATGAAGGTACAATTGTACCTCTGCAGCCTGTTAACGTAAAATTATGCAGCCTGACGAAGGTTAAAAAAGCCAACGTAAGTCTTTTACGGAGCTGTAAAGTGAGTCGTAATACACCAAGCTACTGTAATCTACAGTTATTATTGATCAGACGTCAGATGTAGAGATTCACCTTGGGACAATTATATTCGCAGGGAGATTGTTTTTTTTTCAATTTCTAGGACGGGTATATTCTCAGGGTGGCACTTACAGATGAATTACTATTGTGATTGTTTTCCTCAGATTCCTCGGGAGGTGAAGGACTTAAACACTGGGAGAAAGATTACAGTTTAGGATGATTGTCACTTGCTGAAAACTACCTAATGCAACATCCGTTCAGACTGGATTAAATGCATTTGGTATCTGATGCCTGAGTATAAAAGGAACCGCAGAAAATTGCTCTCCTGACCTGCAGTTATGCTGAGGAACCTATGGATCTTACAACACAGAGACTTATGGTGGACACCCAAGTGAGCTTCTCAGTAGGATGCTGGACCAACTCTTATAAACCTCTCCATAGTGGATTAAAAGCAGACCAATGCTTGAGAAAAGTTACTCCCTTCTGTTCTTTCATACCAATTCTCTGCAAAACTCAGGATTAAATATGGATATTCTTGAAAAGGAGAACTTTCTGAATATCTCCAAGAGCTCTCTCTTCCATCTAAACTCAGACAACCGTGAACCCACAGCTGGAGGGGATAATACCACTGATATTTTCAACTGGACCTTGAACTCGGGAAATGTAACACGTCTCAATCCAGAAGGAAGTTCTTTTTCTCTAGAAAAGAATTGGCCGGCCCTTCTGACGGTCACAGTCATCGTGTTGACCATTGCTGGGAATATACTAGTGATCATGGCTGTGTCTCTGGAAAAAAAGCTTCAGAATGCCACTAATTATTTTCTTATGTCCCTTGCCATAGCTGACATGCTTATAGGATTCCTTGTTATGCCCATCTCTATGCTAAATATTCTGTATGGTAAGTACAATATGGCAAACACTGTCCGTAATTACAAATGTACATGAATGTATGTGAATACCCAACAACAGGGGCGTAACTACAACAGGTGCAGGGGTTGCAATCGCACCTGGGCCCTGGAGCTTAGGGGGCCCTAAAGGTCCCTTTGACCTATAGAAAAAGACTATTGCTATCAAAGATTTAAAATATTTGGGGGCCCCGTTGGAGCTTTCGCATCGGGGCCCATGAGTTTCAAGTTATGCCACTGCCCAACAATGTTCTAGGGATTATTTAGGGAAGAAGCAAATAAACAGTCAGATACTCAGATATTTTTATTTAATATGACCTGAACGTAGAATTCCTCATATTCATACTACTCCAAATGAAACTTGTTGCTGATAAATTAGATTTACCGTTTTCTGCTAACCTGACTAAGCTGGTGTCCTTTTGGCCTCTATGGCACAGATGTAACTTTGATTTTTCAGTATGAAATAGTGTAGTAAATCACTTATTTCCATATGGGAAATAGTAAAAAAAAAATATTTACTCTGCATGCCTATACAATGGGACACATTGAAGCCTTCGGACAGGAGATCCTCCTGACACCTACAGTACATACTTATAGTGTTCACTAAACGTGATGTGAACCTTGCACGAGTAAAATATTTATCATAGGCAAAGTTCATAAATTATACATAGCACATCGAGACGACGGTACGGAATAAGTGGCTTGCGTGGCGCTCCATTCAAGAGTTTGTTAGATATCCACTATATGAATGCTAATTGCTAATTAAGGCAGGAAAGTGCATTGCAAACATAATATATAGTGTATTTTATTATACAAAATTAATTCATAACTTAATGACAACGGCACCATAATAGTAATGCATGTTATTGGACTGTTGTTTTCATCTATAAACCTAGAATAATGGCTAATTATTAGGAGATCAGTTATAGTTTTAATTTGGATACACAGCATAGTAAACACATATAGATAATACATGCCTTCATTTCAGGCAGGCAGCTGTTTGTGTATTGAATTTCTGTAGGACTACAGCGCCCCCTACTGGTAACAAGTAAATTACATTACTACAGGCAAGGAGATGAGTTCTAATATTGACATATCACTCATTCTATTTCACAACAAGGGAATCGGTAAGACACAGACACTTACCGTACCTTTAAATCAGCAGCAGTGTAATGAAATGATGAAAATATATAACCTATAAAATAAAATTCTTAGTTCCCGAGTAACAAGCACTGAATAACATTTTTGGTGCTATACGTTTACAAACTCTTACATTCTGACAATTTTTTTACGTATATCAGAATATAATGGAACCTTACATTTAAACTGAAGGCACATCCAGAACTGGAGACAGACAGAGATGAAGATCTAAACACAATCAGTCTCAGATGGACACAAGTGTAATATAAAAATAAATCTTCAGACCATATAGTAATTTATTCTAGCAGAGACATTAGCAGCTCCAGACTTCATTAACATTAGTTTCTAGTGTTACAAGGAAATACACATCGTTCTGAAAAAATGCGTAAGGGGTCTAAGAGACTAACAGACAAGCAGAAATGGTGTTCCAAGAGGTTGTCACTCACCATCATTGATGGAGTTCTCAGGAAATGAAATAAATACATCCAAGGAAATGTCATAATTAATAAATTCCTAACTACAATTAATTAGAAACTCAAATGTTTGGTCTAGGGAAGTTATCACTATAGACATTAAAATAGCCACCATTTTGTTACACTGATAGAAACCCGTGCTAGAATGTTAATAGGATAGGACAGGTGCTTGTGAACCAGTGCAATAAGTTCTGGTCTCTCCTTTCATGGGTATGAAGATGTGGTTCTAATGGATATTCTGATCTAATAGTGGACATACCATGAGTGGATAGCTAACTAGAGACTGCTCACACTGCTGTCCACTCTATCTGATCTAATACTGGAGATATTAGAAGTGCTGAGGTAAGAAGAAGCTGCACACACTGCTGTCCACTCTATCTGATCTAATACTGGAGATATTAGAAGTGCTGAGATAAGAAGAGGCTGCTCACACTGCTGTCCACTCTATCTGATCTAATACTGGAGATATTAGGGGTGCTGAGATAAGAAGAAGCTGCTCACACTGCTGTCCACTCTATCTGATCTAATACTGGGGATATTAGAAGTGCTGAGATAAGAAGAGGCTGCTCACACTGCTGTCCACTCTATCTGATCTAATACTGGAGATATTTGGAAGTGCTGAGATAAGAAGCTGCTCACACTGCTGTCCACTCTATCTGATCTAATACTGGAGATATTAGAAGTGCTGAGGTAAGAAGAGGCTGCTCACACTGCTGTCCACCCTATCTGATCTAATACTGGAGATATTAGGGGTGCTGAGATAAGAAGAGGCTGCTCACACTGCTGTCCACTCTATCTGATCTAATACTGGAGATATTAGGGGTGCTGAGATAAGAAGAGGCTGCTCACACTGCTGTCCACCCTATCTGATCTAATACTGGAGATATTAGGGGTGCTGAGATAAGAAGAGGCTGCTCACACTGCTGTCCACTCTATCTGATCTAATACTGGAGATATTAGGGGTGCTGAGATAAAAAGAGGCTGCTCACACTGCTATCCACCCTATCTGATCTAATACTGGAGATATTAGGAGTTTACGAAGAGTAGACATTCCAGCTCCTTAAAACATCATTCCTTTATTTCTTTAAATGATAAAACATTACAAACTGCAGAATCCTCTAAGATCGTGGATAGGCAGGAGCTAGAACGTCTACTCTTCGAAAATTTGCAGATCCACGTCAGACCCGATGGAGTTCCATGCACCAGGGGCAGTCGGTGAGCTGGCTAGGGCGTTCAGCCCAACTTTATCTTTTTAAGATATTAGGGGTGCTGAGGTAAGAAGAGGCTGCTCACACTGCTGTCTACCCTGTCTATCTGATCTAATAGTGGAGACATTAGGGGTGCTGAGGTAAGAAGAGGCTGCTCACAATACTGTCTACCCTGTCTGTCTGATCTAATACTGGAGAAATTAGGGGTGCTGAGGTAAGAAGTGGCTGCTCACACTGCTGTCCACCCTGTCTATCTGATCTAATAGTGGAGATACCAGAGGTACTGAGGTAAGAAGAGGCTGCTCACAGTGCTGTCCACCCTGTCTATCTGATCTAATAGTGGAGATACCAGGGGTACTGAGGTAAGAAGGGGTTGCTCACAGTTCACCCTGTCTATCTGATTTAATACTGGAAATTGCCAGGGACGCTGAAATAAGAAAGGCTGCTCACAATGTTGTCCACCATACCTATCTGATCTAATTCTGGAGATACCAGGGTTGCTGAGGTAAGAAGAGGCTGCTCCAACAGCTGTCCGCTTTATCTGATCTAATCATGGAGATAACAGCAGTGCTGAGCTAAAGAGGCTGCTCACACTGTTTCCACTTTGAAAGGAGGTGTCTCCATGTGCCTTCTTTTGCTATAAATACAAGACCCTTTATGTGTATGTGTATGTGTATAGACTGTCCTGAGGAAGTGGTGTGATCACCACGAAACGCGTATAAATAAAGTCTATTCTCTATTACATCTATTTGGACTTCTCTGGTACATTATCCTGACAGGCGAGCAGCGCAGTCTGATGCCCCATTCTCTTCATCTAGCCAAGGATCACTGTTTCCACCATGTCATTCTGGTCTAATGCTGGATATACCAGAGGTCTAGGGGCAAGAAGAGGCTGCTCACACTGCTGTCCAATTTGCCTTTGTGATCTAATACTAGATATACAAGGTGTGCTGAAGTAAAAACAGGCTGCTTACACTGCTGTCAACCCAGTCTTCTAATCCAATACCAAACGTACCAGGGGAGCAGAAGTAAAAAGCTGTTCATACTGCTGTCCACCCTGTTATTCTGAATACTAGGTAGCTACTGTGACCTGGAGATAACTTAAATCATGTGCTGTTACGCTATCTCCATGTTTCAACTGTGTTACTTCATATGGCACATGCTTACAGACACATGAGCTATTAACATACTAGGACATGTTTTTGTCAATCTAACAATGACAGCAGCAATTTTGATGTACAACAGTAGCTATCACCCTAGACAAAATGAATATGATTTGTGAAATAAAGATTTTAGTATTTCAATCATAATGACATTTTCTTTCCTTTTCTTCTATTCCCAGAAATATTTTAACCCATTACTGACTGAGCCAATTGTAATGCTAATGGCCAGGCCAAATTCTTGAATACTGACCGGTGTCACTTCATGTGGTAACTCTGGAATGCTTCAATGTATTCCAGTGATTTTGAGAGATTTCAAGATTGTATTGTATAATATGTTAGCGGGAAATTTAGGTAAATATGTTTTGCGTTTATTTGTGAAAGCATCAAAACTTTGACAAACATTTTGAAAAATTCGCAATTTTCAGACTTTCAATTTTGATATTCTTAAACCAGTTAGCCATGCGGTACAAAATACCGTATATACTCGTGTATAAGCCAAGATTTTCAGCACATTTTTTTGTGCTGAAAACGCCCCCCTTGGCTTATACATGAGACATTGTTCAGGAAGCCGGAGGGGGAGCAGCGAAGCAGTGGCTGGAGTTGGTGGCTGTGAAGACATCATACCCTCCTCATGTCATCGCTGCATCTCAGATGGTCTTGGCACCGGAAGCTCTTCCTGTGCTGAGTGGTCACGTGGTACCGCTCATTAAGGTACCACCAGCATCAGCATGGTGCGGGAGTGCCGCTCAGCAAGCAGGAATCCTCAGGTCACACACACAGAGCAGCTCCTCTTTATTGGCTACATACCGCTTCGCCACAATTTAGCCCCACTCATACCTTTAGACAAGGATTTGCTATGCATACGTATTACTAGTATACCAAGCGATTATATGATTAAGACTCGGGAGAGTCGAAACGTCATGTTACTATATTGGTCGCTTACTATATATTTGTAATTTGCTCCCATGTGTTATTGATGTTGAATAAATTTACACTATTTTGCATATGTAAATACTAGAGTGTGCGGTGTCTTCCAAATAATATTTGGTTATTCACTAAATAACAGCGATCACAAAAAATAAGTCTGTTTTACCACTCATTTCTTTCTCCTCTGATATGATCTAGCATACCAGATGAGAGAGTAATGGGGTCCCCCGAGCCGCCCCAGTACCTCCACCATCCCTGGATCCTCCTGCTTGTGGTCAGAATCCTTTGTTTGAACAAATGACAGGGCTTGGAAGGGAAGGGACAGCATTTCAATTTTGGAACACAAATTTGACTGAAAAAGATTGCATGCGATATCTGCATCTCCAGAGCCCCCGATGTACCTAAACAGCAGGAACTCCCCACAAGTTACCGTATTTTGGAAGCTGCACCAATCAAGGAATTTATTTAGAGATGTGATAAGCACGTTGAACCCACAGGTGCTTGACAGAACTTTTTCAAATGTGGATATGAAAACAAAAATGATGTTTTTTCCAATAAAATGTGGTTTTAACCCCAAATTTGTCATTTTAAAAATGGATAATAGGAGAATTTCTCCTGAATGCAATGATATCCCATGTGTGGTCAAAAACTGCTGTTTGGGCACATTGCAGGGCTCGGAAAGGAAAGAGTGTTATTTGATTTTTGGAGCATTTGCAGAGCCCCTAACATGTCAAAAACAGCAGGAAACCCCCTCAAGTGACCCCATTTTGGGAACTAGACCCCTTAAGGAACTCAACTGGTATTGTACTAAACATTTTTTAACCTAAAGGTGATTCACAAAATTTTGTAGCATTTAGACGTGAAAACAAAAAATTATTTTTTTTCCAATAAAATACTGTTTTAGCTCCAAATTTATAATATACACAAGGGGTAATAGTAGAAAATGGAACCCATAATGTGTTATGCAATTTTTACCAAACAGTGATACCCCAATTGTGGTTGTGACTCTGTGGTGCCCCTGAGGGTCCAGTCGCCACAGAGGTACTGCACCTCACCCAGAGGTGTGGTACCCCGTTCTCGGGTAAGAAGGGGGCACTACCCGGTACCCGCACTTTAGCATTCAACACCACTCCAGGCCAGGGGATCTGGGCAAACCCTATTTAGGGAGGGCCCCATCTCAGGCTGGAGGGGGGACTAGGTAGAGGGTGTGGGTGGAGAGAGTGACAGTTAGGAGTGAAGTGTTGTCATGCAGACAGGAGAGAGGCGGAGTCAGTAGAGTCTGTGAGGAGTGAGAGGAGGACGGAGGTGTCTGAGAGGAGCTCCAGAGAGAAGGGGTCCTAAGGGCCAGGGAAGTGAAGAATCCACCCGTGGCGCTCGAATCCACGCCAACCGTAGTTGAGTGGAGGGACCAGGTCGCAGTAGGGACCGGCCCCAGACTAGTGGAGAGACTGTAGGACTCAGCTAGCAAACTGGTGGCTGTGGTGTCTGTATGTGTGACAGCCAAATCTACACACAATCGCTAAAAAGGCAGCCACATAAGGTCAAGGGGACCAAGAGGACCTCGCCGGACAGCACCTGAGGCTGCTGGCTTGGGACACTGTGTGTAAGGCGCAGGGCAGAAGGGTGTGAGCCAGCACAGAAAGGCGACCTGGAAAGGTAGACAAGAAGGGGGTCCCGGAAAGTGCACCCAAATTACCTGAGAGCTGGCTGGACCACCGACCCGGAGGACACAGCACCCAGCTGGTGGTTGTAACCTAAAGACTGTGAGCAAATTGTGAAGACTGCACCCAACTGTGTCCTCAGAATTATTTACTGCGTCACCTGCTCTGTATCAGAACAGTTACCATCATCAAATTGACCCTATAATTGCCCTGGGACCCCGCTCTACCCGTGGGGAGCTGTACCATTTTACTGTGTCACCATTGGCCCCCAGTGGACCTGTACCACAGTGTCGACCATCACTTGCCGAACACCACGGGTGGGGTCACGAATCAATCCCATATAACTTTTCAACCCCTTGCATTTTTCTTGCTCTCTCAGGGCCACGGAGTCATGTCACGGCCCCGTGACTTCCCCAAAGAACTGTCTGACCCGGTTGCGAGTACTTCACAGCCCTGGTGGGCATTGCAACTCTACTGTTTGAGCACACAGCAGGGATCGAATGGGAAGGAGCATTACTTGGCCTTTAGAATGCAGATTCCATTTGAGTAGATTGTGGGCTACATTAGCCGAGCCCCTGAGGTGCCAGAACAGCAGAAACCAACACAATTGACCAAATATTGGAAACTTCACTGCTCAAGAATTTCATCTAGTGGTGTAGTGAGTATTTTGAATCAACTGTTGCCCCACAGAAGTTTATAGCATTGGGACATGGAAATATAACTTTTTAGTGGTGATTTTTTTTCACTTTGCTGTAAATTTGTGACACAAGGGTTAATCGGTAGTACTGGACCCCAAAATTTAATGCACAATTTCTCCTGAGTGTGATGATGCCCTCCCTATATGTCGTCGCTTTTAGAGAACAGATTTTGCTAGAATAGTTTGCGGGTGACATTTGCAAAGCTACTAAGGTGCCAGAATAGCCTCATTGTAGAAATTGCATCAATTAACTAATCTACGGCTGCAATTACTGTTTTGTGACATCCACACCAGGCTTTATTCTGGAGAATTGTAAATATGCCAGTTTAGTGTCCATACATTGTGCCTCCATACAGCGTAGTGCCCCCATATATTTCATCATCCCTATACATTGTGCCCAGCTTGTGCTTCTAAAGAATTGTTAGGTACACTATCCCCACTACAGGGCCTCTTACTGCGGTTTATTCACAGTGGGGCTCAGAAGGAGAGAGGCATTTGGATTTGGGAGCACAGATTTAACAGGATTTTATTTGAGGGAGTGCGAGCCATGTCACTTTTCCAGAGTTTTTGTTCTACCAGTAATGTGGGACAACCCTATATTTCCAGTGACAGATAATGAAACTGAATGGTGGCTGGTTTAAGTTAGGGTCTTTGTTGGTAACGTTTTGGGGCACCTAACATTTCTAATTTCTTTTTGGTTGAGAATTATGTAGTGAGGTAATTTTTTATCACAAAATGAAAAAAAATGGCAGTATCATTGTTTTTTTAACAATTTTACCACACAAACAACTGAAACTCATTTAACAAAAAAAAACTGTATCGCTGGTGGGTATGGATCCACTGCGCAATATACCCTTTAGGGCAGGGGTCCCCAACTCCAGTCCTCAAGGCCCACCATCAGGTCATGTTTTCAGGATTTCCTTAGCATTGCACAGGTGATGCAATTATAACGCTGGTGGATGTTGATCCACTGCGCCACGAGCCATGTGGTGCCGCTAATGTGGCACCCCAGGAGTCCGGTTGCCACAGTGGCATTGCCTCTCTCACATTGAGTAATGTCATGCCTGGAAGCAAGGAGGGGTCTCCATACCACGTGTCAGTAGGAGAGAAGTAGAGCAGAACCTGGGGAGTGGAGCTGTGATTAAACTTGCTCCAGAGCTGAGCGCTAGGAACCGGATACCGGTGTCCTTGGTTGCGTGGGTACTGAAGTCCCAGCAGCTAAATCCGGAGGGCAGGGGACTGCAGGTCTCCTGGCCTGATCTAATACCTGGCAGCACAGCAGCATACCAGAGCCTGGAGCTGACACAAAGGAGCGGCACCTGTGATAGGCTCGAGTTGCCTGCCATGCGGACAACGGTGAGTTTTTAAAAACAGAGAAAGACAGTTAGCTGCAGGAGGACGAGCGGTGAGGCAGCAAGGAAAAAGGGAGGACAGCACAGAAGGAAGAGCTCTGTACCTACCTGGCCAGGTGTATAAAAAATTGCTTCCAGGCTGCCCGCCTCTCCATCACGATCTGTTACCAGTTCCCCGGTCTGTACTATCAACCATCAAGTAAAGGAAAAGAAAACTACAGTCCTTCTGTCATCCAGTGATCTCTTGCATCCTGAATCCTGCACTACAAGGCTCACGAAGCCTGACATAAACATAACCGGTAGCCCTGGGGCCCTGCTCCACCTGTGGGGAGCAGAACCATCTCAGCTGCGTCACCATCAGCCCCAGCAGTCTCCTTTAGCAGCATCGGCCATCTGTTGCCGAACACCACAGGTGGTGTCACGTTAAATCCAATATACATATTCCCCATTTTACGGCATAGCCAAGGCCACGGAGTCAGGTCACGGCCCCATGACTTTCCCAAAGAACTGTCTGATCCGCTTCCGAATACGCCATGGCCTCGCTATGGCCTTGGTGGGCGTGTCACCTACCCTGGAGAGGCATGACTAAGTGTTTACTGGGTCTTCACTAGGACCGCTGATGTTGAGGATAGACTAGGATGCCAGTAGACACCAGGTACCATTGCAGGGCAGGCCCTGGGACTGCATTGGCTAGTAGGACGGTGCAGTACAGGAAGGCGAGGTAGAGGCATAGTCATATGGTCCACAGATAGGGCAGGCAACACAGGATCGGAGTACAAAGCTAAGGTCAGAAGTGGAAAGGTCAGGATAAATGGTAAATAAACAGGGTCAATAGCAGGAAAAATAGAACAAACAATGCACCCACAGGAGCCAGAGACAAGCAACTCAGAACCAACAATTGGGCAAGTAGTGGTCGGAGGAGCTGCCTAAACTCACTGCTGCCTAATGATAGGCTGGGGAAGGCAAACTCTGCAGGACAAAGCAGGATTAAATTCCTGCAGGATGTGGATGCGCCTCCCTATAGCCAGTTGGCAGATTCTCCAGTAGCAAAACCTGCAGTGAGCACAAGGCAGGACATGAAGATGTTCTGGCGCTGTGGAAGCAAAATAGTGAATGCAGCAAGTAGGGTGGCGCTGAGAACGTGTTCGAAACCCTGCCGTAACAAAAACAAGCCCTTATATGGCTCATAAGTTATGGCTCTTGGAAAAGGAGTGGAAAAAAGCTCAAAAATGAAAAATCGCTTGGTCATTAAGGGGTCACACAGACATAATCTTATTAAATAAACCATGAAAGAGACCATTTGCTAAAAAGAACCACTTAGCATAAATATTGTGCAATAATTTGGATCATTATCTACTTTCAGCCTTTTTTTTGTCAGATGATAAATTTAAAAAATTCTGAATGGCAGTTGCATAATGTTGTAATTTACTGAAATGTAATAGCAACCAACAATGTTACACTGTATCTGAGATCAGTGTGGCAATCTACCATAGAGATGCATCTCATTTATCACAAGACTATGTGTCTTATAACCTCATAACCTATCCAATATACATTGGTGCTGCTAATATAGGTTTGATTTATGCCGCTAATAATTCAGCTTTGACTTGATCATTATTACCCTTCAGTGAGGCATATGTTCTGTACATTGCAATATATCCACTAAAACCAATCAATCAATCATTCAAGAATTACATTAAAGGACGGAGGCAAAACTTTCCTAATAATGTTTCTCGCAAGACTGGACATTATTCCCAAATATCTATCTGAGAAAAATACACTTATAACAGGTGAAATAAGTATTAAACATGTCACCAATTTTCCAAGCAAATATGTTTGTAAAGGTGCTACTGACATGAAATTCTCACCAGATGTCAGTAACAGCCCATCCAATCCACACATGCAAATAAATCAAACCATAGATGTCTATAAATTAAGCTATGTGTAATAATGAGAAATGACACAGAGAAAAAGTGTTGAACACATGAAGAAAGAGAGGTGCAAAAAGCCACGGAAAGTCATGACCGCAGCTGAAATCTATCAGCAATTTGAAAGCAATCCTGCCACTTTGTGAAAATAATATCAGCTGGTTCAACTGATGGCCTTTAAAAAGGTGTCTTATTACGAAAGTGCCACACAAGAAACATCTCATGATGTGTAAAACCATGGAGCTGTCTCAAGACCTTCACAACTTTACTATTTCAAAACATTCTGATGGCATTGGTTACAGATGATATAGGTGACAAGTCAATATGTTACATACTAATAGCAGTACTTCAATGTCTGATTGGTCGGGGTCCCACACCCATGCTGATCAGCTGTTTTCGGTGTCGGTAGTCACCGGCCAAAGATACTCAATTGTGAAGTTGCTCCATCTTCTGACCGTGGTCATGGCCGGATACTGTACATCTGCTGCCTTTTGATTTGAATAGAAGGCGGATGTGCAGTACTCAGCTGCAGACATTATCAGAAGACTAAAGGTACCTTCACACTGAACAACTTTCCAATGAGAACGACAACGATCCGTGACGTTGCAGCGTCCTGGATAGCGATCTCGTTGTGTTTGACACGCAGTAGCGATCAGGATCCCGCTGTGACATCGCTGGTCGGAGCTGAAAGTCCAGAACTTTATTTGGTCGTCAGGTCGGCGTGATTCGTCATGTTTGACAGCAAAAACAACGATGCCTGCAATGTTTTTTCATGAAGCAACAACCAACGAGAACGATAAGTACGTCACTGGATCGCTCCTGCATCGTTCTGCTGTTGCCGGTGTTTGACGTCTCCTAGCGACCTAAACAGCGACGCTGCAGCGATCGGCTCGTTGTCTATATCGCTGCAGCATCGCTTAATGTGATGGTACCTTAAGTACTGTGTATTTCCGCCGCTGTTGACAACAAGAGCAGCTGATCGGTGAGGGTGTCAGGTGTTGGACAGGTGCCAGGATAAGTCTTCAATGACAAAGTAGTGGACAACATATTTAAGAATTATTTTTTACAGGCCCTTAAAACACCTTGTTGGGGACATAGCCCTAATCAAAATTGCGCCTCTCATGTCCACATGCTGCATTTGCCACATTATACTGTACTTTATCCAAATATGCTAATAAGATGCCCGATGTTGTCAATCAAGGAAGATGGAGGGGGGGAGATAAATGCACCAAGCGCCTCATTAACATTTTTGAATAAAGAACAATTCCTGGCAAATGGAGCAGCTCATTTGGACACTAAAGATTCGATTTGAAAAGGGCAATAGCCCCCCCAGTGTGCTGTGTTTTGTTTGAACAGTCTTTTTTTTTTCTGACACTCCTTACAACTGTAGTCTTTGCATTGTATATAGGTGGGGGTCCGGTTCTAGAGATACAACAGCCTGCTCAAGCGACTGTGCAGAAGCACTCCGCTCCTGCCGGACCACTCGTATAGCAGTGCACAAGCCCTACACTGTTTCTGCCGATGCTGTGAACGCTTCTGTAGTCTTTTCAGAAACAGTGGTGGCTGATCTCTTAGGCAAGGAATGAAGAGCTTACAAGCCCTTTCCAATCCTTTATAACCATAACTGCATACATACTGCACATCAGAATATAAGGCAATGGCTCATTTTCATTATACAGTTCTTTTCATTTAAATTAGGTTTTGAATGTTATCCTTAATTATGATTGAACAATCACAATTAGTTGAAGCATTTTTTTGCAATTAGATATTTGCCAGTTGAAAGTAAAATATTCCAGTGCACATAGTTGTAGCCAATGTTTTGATGCAATACACGTCGTCAAGTTATAAGTCAATGATGTTATTGAACCGTTGGAGCAAATTGACAGAAATGTTCTACAGCACTCATTGAAAATTAATATTCCCTCTTTCCCTTATAATGAAGAACTTTTTAGCTGAAATACAGAGTTATTATCAATGGTGTTTTAACTTGCATTATTTTATTGTAATTGATGATTGAATGCTGACATTATTATTATTATTATTTATTGTTATAGCGCCATTTATTCCATGGCGCTTTACATGTGAGGAGGGGTATACATAATGAAAACAAGTACAATAATCTTAAACAATACAAGTCATAACTGGTACAGGAGGAATGAGGACCCTGCCCGCGAGGGCTCACAATCTACAAGGGATGGGTGAGAATACAGTAGGTGAGGGTAGAGATGGTCATGCAGCAGTTTGGTCGATCGGTGGTAGCTGCAGGTTGTAGGCTTGTCTGAAGAGGTGGGTCTTCAGGTTCTTTTTTGAAGGTTTCGATGGTAGGCGAGAGTCTGATTTGTTGTGGTAGAGGGTTCCAGAGTAGGGGTGATACGCGAGAGAAATCTTGTATACGATTGTGGGAAGAGGAGATAAGAGGGGAGTAGAGTAGGAGATCTTGTGAGGATCGGAGGTTGCGGGTAGGTAAGTACCGGGAGACGAGGTCACAGATGTATGGAGGAGACAGGTTGTGGATGGCTTTGTACGTCATGGTTAGGGTTTTGTAGTGGAGTCTCTGGGCAATGGGGAGCCAGTGAAGGGATTGACAGAGGGGAGAGGTCGGGGAATAGCGGGGGGACAGGTGGATTAGTCGGGCAGCAGAGTTTAGAATAGATTGGAGGGGTGCGAGAGTGTTAGAGGGGAGGCCACAGAGCAGGAGGTTGCAGTAGTCAAGGCGAGAGATGATGAGGGCATGGACTAGGGTTTTTGCAGATTCATGGTTGAGGAATGAACGGATTCGTGAAATATTTTTGAGTTGAAGTCGGCAGAAAGTGGAAAGGGCTTGGATATGTGGTTTGAAGGAGAGATCAGCGACAAGGATTACCCCGAGGCAGCGAGCTTGTTGGACTGGGGAGAGTGGGCAGCCATTTACTGTAATGGATAGGTTCGTTGGGGGGGTCGCGTGAGATGGGGGAAAGATGATGAATTCTGTTTTGTCCATGTTAAGTTTCAGAAATCTAGCGGAGAAGAAGGATGAAATAGTGGACAGACATTGAGGGATTCTGGTTAGAAGGGAGGTGATATCTGGTCCAGAGATGTAGATCTGTGTGTCGTCAGCATAGAGGTGATACTGAAAGCCATGAGATTCTATGAGCTGTCCCAGGCCAAAGGTGTAAATGGAGAAGAGCAAGGGCCCAAGGACTGAACCTTGTGGGACTCCGACAGATAGAGGGCGAGGTGAGGAGGTGGTGTGTGAGTGGGAGACGCTGAATGTCCGGTCTGTTAGGTATGATGAGATCCAGGATAGGGCCAAGTCTGCGATGCCAAGGGATGAGAGGGTTTGTAATAATAGGGAATGGTCCACTGTGTCAAAGGCAGCCGACAGGTCGAGGAGGAGGAGGAGGACAGAGTAGTGTCGCTTGCTCTTGGCGGTTAAGAGGTCATTGGTGACTTTAGTTAGGGCAGTTTCGGTGGAATGGTGTGACCGGAAGCCAGATTGTAGGCGGTCAAAGAGGGAGCAGGAAGAGAGATGGGAGGACCGTTCAAGGTAGACGTGTTGTTCCAGTAGTTTGGAGGCATAGGGGAGAAGTGATATAGGGCGATAGCTAGATACAGAGGATGGGTCAAGAGAGGGCTTTTTGAGGATAGGTGTGATGGAGGCATGTTTAAAGCTTGAGGGGAAGACACCAGTTGTTAGTGATAAGTTGAAGAGATGGGTTAGGGTTGGGATGAAGATTGTGGTGAGGTTTGGGATGAGGTGGGATGGGAGTGGGTCAAGTGCACAGGTGGTGAGATGTGATCTTGAGAGTAGAGTGGAGAGTTGATCTTCTGTAATGGTGGAGAAGTTGGTTTTGGAGGTGGAGGGCTGGGAAATCGGGAGGAAGAGCTCTGGGGGTTGTTGACCAAAACTGTCTCTAATGCTATCAATCTTCTGCTTGAAAAATGAGGCAAAGTCTTCAGCAGAGATAAGTGGGGAGGGAGGAGGTGCTGGGGGACGGAGGAGAGAATTGAAGGTGTTGAATAACTGTTTAGGGTTGTGAGAGAGAGAGGTTATGAGAGATGAGAAGTAGGTTTGTTTAGCTGTGGCGAGTGTGGTCTTGAAAGTAGTGAGGGACTGTTTGACTGTGATGAAGTGCTCGTTAGAGTGGGATGTTTTCCATCTGCACTCAGCAGCCCTGGAAGCTCGCCTAAGTTCTTTGGTCAGGCTGGTGTGCCAGGGCTGTCTGTTGATTTTGCGAGCTTTGGTATGTGTAAGTGGGGCAGCAGATTCCAAAGCTACAGCTATTGTGGTGTTATATAGAGCAGCAGCGTCATCCGCATTGTGTATGGAACTTATGCCTGTGAGGGGGAGGAGGGATTCAGAGAATGAATGTAGGTCAAGATGTTTAATATTTCTGCGACGGTGTGAAAGTTTGTGGGGTGGGGATTGTAGACATGGAGTGGAGAGAGATGAGAATGTGAGAAAGTTGTGGTCAGAGAGTGGAAGAGGTGAGTTAGAGAGGTTAGATAGAGAGCAGAGGCGGGTGAAGATGAGGTCCAGTGTGTGACTGTCTTTGTGAGTGGCTGCAGAAGACCATTGAGTGAGGCCGAAGGAGGAAGTGAGAGATAGAAGTTTAGTGGCAGCTGAGAGGGAAGTGTCAATGGGTATGTTGAAGTCGCCCATGATGATAGTGGGGATGTCCGCAGAAAGGAAATGAAGTAGCCACGTGGTGAAGTGGTCAAAGAAGATGGTGGCTGGCCCTGGGGGGCGGTAAATGACAGCCAGTTGGAGGTTGGTGGGGGAATAGATGCGCATAGAGTGCACCTCAAATGAAGGGAGGGTAACAGAGGGTGGCAGTGGGATTTGGGTGAAGGAGCAGTTATCTGACAGGAGAAAACCAACTCCTCCGCCATGTTTGCTGCTGGGGCGGGGTGTGTGGGAAAGGTGGAAGCCACCGTAAGAGAGTGCAGCAGGGGAGACTGAGTCAGAGGGGGTGAGCCAGGTTTCATTGATGGCGAGGAAGGAAAGTTTGGTAGTAACAAAGAGATCATGGATGTAGGAGAGCTTGTTGCAGACAGAGCGAGCGTTCCACAGAGCTCCCGTTAGTGGGACTGGGGAAGTGGGGGCTGGGTGAATGGGTATTAGGTTAGAGGGGTTACGGAAGTTTGTGCTAGAGCGTGGATGGGAGGTAGAAATGATTGTGGGAATATGGTGAGGAGGACCAGGATTTGGAGAGATATCACCAGCAGTAAGAAGGAGCAGAGAAAGTGTTAGCAGGTGGGAGCAGGAGAGGGTGTGAGGGGGCTGTCTGTGCTTGGAGACAGAGGATTGTATGTTAAGGAACAGTTTGGAGGAGGAGGTGAGGTGGATGGGGAGGATTGAAGAGGAGATGAACAGTTCCTTACTTGGTGTAGGGATCAGGGGAGGTAGCAGAAAGTGAAGGATTATAGGGGTGAAAGTGAAAACTAAGAGAAACATTGTTTACAGTGACTGGCCAGTTACCTTCAGTTCCCTTCAGGTTCAATTCAGGTTTTAATTCTACTGTAATCCACACTTTTAAGGACACACTTCTAAGGGATCACACTGCAGACTGAAGTCATTGCAGACTTAAGGTACCGTCACACTAGACGATATCGCTAGCGATCCGTGACGTTGCAGCGTCCTCGGTAGCGATATCGTCCAGTGTGACAGGCAGCAGCGATCAGGCCCCTGCTGTGCTGTCGCTGGTCGGGGAAGAAAGTCCAGAACTTTATTTGGTCGCTGGACTCCCCGCAGACATCGCTGAATCGGCGTGTGTGGCTGTGCTCTGCACTCCTCCTGTACTGGCTGTGAGCGTCGGTCAGCCGGAAAGCAGAGCGGTGACATCACCGCTCTGCTTTCCGGCCGCTGTGCTCACACAGACAGTACAGGAGGAGTGCAGAGAAGCAGAGCGCCGGGTACAGACAGCGGTAGGTAAGTATGTAGTGTTTGTTTTTTTTTACTTTTAGGATGGTAACCAGGGTAAACATCGGGTTACTAAGCGCGGCCCTGCGCTTAGTTACCCGATGTTTACCATGGTTACCGGCATCGTTGGTCGCTGGAGAGCTGTCTGTGTGACAGCTCTCCAGCGACCAAACAGCGACGCTGCAGCGATCCGGATCGTTGTCGGTATCGCTGCAGCGTCGCTAAGTGTGACGGTACCTTAATACTATGCAATATATGGCAAACTAAGTGCGTTCAGGTGTGAAGCAGAGGGGAGTGATCTCAGCTCATCTTGGTCAGAGAATTAAGAGTGAACCAGATGCATACAATCAGGCCTGAGTAAACAAGGTCATAAATATCACAGGGTAAGCTGGGGTTAGCTGATAAACATACCATGAGAATGCTAGGAGCAGAGGAAAGTCTGTGTGGAAAGCTGGGTGATGTAATTATGTGCACTTCATAGACAGACATTGGCTAATAATCATATATATCACCAGTCAGAAATTAATGGATACTCAGAAACTTCATAAAACCAATTCTGTGAGGCCACATTCACACGTTCAGTACTTGGTCAGTATTTTACATCAGTATTCGTAAGCCAAAATCAGGAGTGGGTGATAAATACAGAAGTGGCGACGTGTTTCTATCATACTATAATACTGAGGTAAAATACTGACAAACACTGAACGTGTGAATGTAATGTGAACAAATTAGGAATGAGTATTTCATTGGTTGCATGTAGTGAACCCTCCTACCATCCCCTTTTGGGTGTGCACAAGGGAAGGGGAAAGGATAACATTTGAAATCACAGTGCGGCGCCACTTAATTAGTGACTGTACTGTGATTCTCACATGTCTGCTTGCCCTATTGTCAGTGGAGCAGCTGGTTGTCCACTTACAAGGCTATGGCGTTGGGTTTTGGTAAAGTAGCCCTGAACACAAATTAAAGCAGCCCACGTTAATGTGCTTAAAGCTCCTACCCACTCCAACAGTCCTTCCATAACAAACCTGTCTGAGCATACCAAGGTTTGTATTGTCCGAAGCTGCAACTGTTCGCATTGCTTCCACATCCACTTATAGGTTCTGGCCGGCAAAGATTTATGCAGCATTTACACTGAAAGAAAATAGTGGCAGAGTGTTCACAATATTGCTTGTTTCACAATAATCTTTCAGTGTGTAAAAAACCCACCGATCACCGGATGAATGAGCAAGACGCTAGTGAAGTGCAAAGATCATAGTCCTTGGTGGTGCATCATCCTGGTGGCTCAGTGGTTAGCACAGCAGCCTTGCAGCGCTGGGGTCCTGGGTTCTAATCCCACCTTGGACAACATCTGCAGGGAGTTTGTATGTTCTCCCCGTGTTTGAGTGGGTTTCCTCCAGGTACTCCGGTTTCCTCCCACATTCCAAAGACATACTGATAGGGAATTTAGATTGTGAGCCCCATCGGGGACAGTGATAATAATATAATAATAATAATTTTTATTTATATAGCGCCAACATATTCCGCAGCGCTTTACAAATTATAGAGGGGACTTGTACATACAATAGACATTACAGCATAACAGAAATACAGTTCAAAACAGATACCAAGAGGAGTGAGGGCCCTGCTCGTAAGCTTACAAACTATGAGGAAAAGGGGAGACACGAGAGGTGGATGGTAACAATTGCTATAGTTATTCGGACCAGCCATAGTGTAAGGCTTGGGTGTTCATGTAAAGCTGCATGAACCAGTTAATTAATTTTTTTTTTTTTTTTAATATAGGCCACACAGGGATCGTTAGGTTAATGCATTGAGGCAGTGATGATAATGTGTGTAAAGCGCTGCGGAATATGTTAGCGCTATATAAAAATAAAGATTATTATTATCATCCTGTGTAAACAGGATTCTCACTGTTGAGAGCTAAGGAGCACAGAGCAATCTATTATAGATCACTCAGTGGTCATCGTTTATTCCTGTCTGTTCAAACAGGCTATTAAATGACCGTCAATCAGTAATGGTAATGTTTTTTGCCACTGGTTAATTCGTGTAAACTTAGTCTTTGTGGAGCCCAGGGAATCTTGCTGGGTTTGAAAACCACAGTGGCAAGCTAACTGCGCAGAATGCAGAATGCATGCAAAGTGCACACCTGAGACGGCCACAGCTCAGGAGATGGCTGGAGACCGTTCTTAGTCTTCTTTGTCCTGCATGTGCCTTATTTTCTGTGTGAAACTGTCATGTGTTGACACATTATACAGACACAAATATAAATTGCAGCTCCCCGCAGCAGGAAAAAAAGATAATAATAATTCATAACTGTTAATTACTAATTTAAAAAAATCATAACTACTTTTTATTAATAATAAATTAGACACATTTCCTTAAAAACAAGTAAAAGACCGTCTGCAATGTTTCCAATTGAAAAATTATTTCAATTGGAAAATCCTCACCTGTGACCTGTTTGCTTGTAATTAGTGTGTGTGCATAAAAGCTGAGTGAGTTTCTGGGATCCAGACAGATGCTTGCATCTTTCATCCAGCCACTGATGTTTCTGAATTGTGAGTCATGGGGAAAGCAAATGAATGGTCAACGGAACTAAGGTAAAAGGTAGTTGAACTGTATAAAACAGGAAAGGGGTACAAAAAGATATCATAGGAACTGATAATGCCAGTCAGCAGCTTTCAAACAATTATTAACAAATGGAAAATCAGGGGCTCTGTAAAATCAAAACCACAGTCAGGTGGATCATCAAAAATTTTGTCCACAACTGTAAGAAAAATTGTTCAGGATGCAAAGAAAAACCCACAAATAACATCAGCTGAAATACTGGACTCTCTGAAAACTAGCAGTGTGGCTGTTTCAAGATGCACAATACGGAGGCACTTGAAGAAAAATGGGCTGCATGGTCGAGTCGCCAGAAGAAACCCATTACTGCACAAATGCCACAAAGTATCTCGCCTACAATACGCAAAACAGCACAGAGACAAGCCTCAAAGCTTCTGGAACAAGGTAATTTAGAGTGATGAGACCAAAATTGAACTTTTTGGCCACAACCATAAATGTTACATTTGGAGAGAGGTCAACATGGCCTGTGATGAAAGGAATACCTTTCCTACTGTAAAGTACAGAGGTGGATTGCTTATGTTTTGGGGATGTGTGAGCTACGAAGACACAGGAAACTTGGCCAAAGTTGAATGAAAGATGAATGCAACACATTATCAGCAAATACTGGAGGCAAATTTGCAATTATCAGCCCGGAAGCTGCGCATGGGACATACTTGGATGTTCCAACATGACAACGATCCAAACACACAAGGCCAAGTCGATCTGTCATTGGCTACAGCAAAACAAAGTGAAGGTTCTAGAGTGGCCATCTCAGTCTCCTGACCTCAATATCATTGAGCCACTCTGGGGAGATGTCAAGCGTGCAGTTCATGCTAGACAGCCCAGGAATTTACAGGAACTGGAGGCTTTTTGCCAAGAAGAGTGGGCAGCTTTACCATCTGAGAAAATAAAGAACCTCAACCACAACTACCACAAAAGACTTCAAGCTGTCATTGATGTTAGAGGGAGCAATTCACAGTATTAAGAAATGGGGTGTTAGGTGCCGGTATTCTTCCGCTGCATAGGTGCTGTGGGTGCTGCTGAGCATACACATCAGTCCCAGCATCTTGCTCAGGCTCGTGCTGTTTGTCTGGTTACTGCTGGCTCTTCAGCCAAGTCTATGGTAACCAGCAGCAGGCAACGACAAAGGGATGCTCTGAAGGCTAAGTCCAGTAATCACCCTACTGAGCATGCTCGTGATGTGGCAGCGTCTCATTGGTGGTCAGTCCTCAACTGTCCTGGTGATGTGGCAGCTCCGGATCGGTGAGCGAGCAAGGTCCTGTCCTACTGGACATGAACTGAACATATAAAAGGGTCCCAGAGGTGCATGCGGGTGCGCTCGTATCATCTATGTAACATGTGTGTATGGGACTTTGCACCAGTGTGGTCTTTACCATTTTGTGCTCAGGGTCGGCAGGAAGCCATTAGAATTCTCGTTCTCCTTAGAGGAGTTTGTCTGTATGAATTCAGTGCTGGCGTTTAGCCATTAGAATTCCGGCACCTCCGGACAGGAGTTGGTTGAATGCACTTGCTGATTGTAAGACCACTGTCTGCCTTTTACCCTGTTAGCGAGTTACGTTCCCCTGTGAGGTTAACAGGGGTCATGTCTAGCGCCATACCTGCTCTGTTTCTGTGTGCGAGTGACACAGCGCTATTGCAGAACATCTATTCTGTTACTGTATGTGAGTGACACAGCTCTATAGCAAAGCATCAGTTTTGTTTCTGCTTGCATGTTTATTTCATGTGCTGGTCACTGAGTGGAATTTAACTCAGTGTGTCCAAGCAATCGCTCGCTGTGTTCCGTCACTGTTCACATTAGCTGCAGCTTTACATCTCTGCACGGTGGACCCCAGGTTGCTATTGCACGTCTCTATTAAATTTATTTAGTGCAATCCACCAACCCTAACATGGGGTATGTAAACTTTTGATCAGGGTCATTTGGATGTTTTGGGTTGTCATTATGATTTAAAAAGAGAAAACACAGTAGTTTGACAATAAATGACTTCACCCAACCACTAACCATGAGTGAAGAAAGTTTTGGTGTTGTCATTCATATTCTCTGAAAAAAGGCCAAGAAAGCAAAAATTCTGCCTTGGTATGTAAACATTTGAGCACAACTGTATGTAGAAATTAAGCTATCATGCGGAAAAATGGAAAATTTATGGCTCTTAGAATATGGTGACACAAAAGCAAGTGTTTTTTTCAGTGTATTAATTGTACAAATGTATTAACATGGAAATTAAACTGATTAGCTTTGGTATCTCCATAATTGTACTGAACCACAGAATAAATGTCACACGTTAGCATGAGAAAACGTCAAAAAACAAGAGTAGAATTGCTGTTTTTTTCTATTTCTTCTTATAAAGTGTTAGTAGGGGATGGTAAGTTACATGTAATTCAAAATGGTCAATTCAAATTACCGTATATACTCGAGTATAAGCCGAGATTTTCAGCCCAAATTTTTGGGCTGAAAGTGCCCCTCTCGGCTTATACTCGAGTCAAGGTGGGTGGCAGGGTCGGCGGGTGAGGGGGTGAGGGCGCTGAGGCATACTCACCTAGTCCCAGCGATCCTGGCGCTCCCCGCCTGTCCCACGGTCTTCGGTGCTGCAGCTCTTCCCCTCTTCAGCGGTCACGTGGGACCGCTCATTAGAGAAATGAGAAAGCGGCTCTACCTCCCATAGGGGTGGAGCCGCCTATTCATTTCTCTAATCAGCGGTGCCGGTGACCGCTGATAGAGGAAGAGGCTGCGGCACCGAAGACAGCTGTACGGGAGAAGGAGCCGGACGTCGGGACCAGGTAAGTATGTAATATTAACCTGTCCGCGTTCCAGCCGCCGGGCGCCGCTCCGTCTTCCCGGCGCCGCTCTGTCTTCACGTCCTCTTGCTGACTGTTCAGGTCAGAGGGCGCGATGACGCATATAGTGTGCGCGGCGCCCTCTGCCTGATCAGTCAGTGCTGAGAGACGCCGGGACCGGACGCTGGGAGCTGCAAGCAAGAAAGGTGAGTATGTGTTTTTTTTTTTTATTGCAGCAGCAGCAATGGTACAGATATATGTGGAGCTCTATGGGGAAATATGAACGGTGCAGAGCACTGTATGGGGCACAGCTATGGGACAATATGAACGGTGCAGAGCACTATATAGGGCACAGCTATGGAACAATATGAACGGTGCAGAGCACTATATGGGGCACAGCTATGGGACAATATGAACAGTGCAGAGCACTATATGGCACAGCTATGGGACAATATGAACGGTGCAGAGCACTATATGGCACAGCTATGGGACAATATGAACAGTGCAGAGCACTATATGGCACAGCTATGGGGTAGTATGAACGGTGCAGAGCACTATATGGCACAGCTATGGGACAATATGAACGGTGCAGAGCACTATATGGGGCACAGCTATGGGACAATATGAACGGTGCAGAGCACTGTATGGGGCACAGCTATGGGACAATATGAACGGTGCAGAGCACTATATGGGGCACAGCTATGGGGAAATATGAACGGTGCAGAGCACTGTATGGGGCACAGCTATGGGACAATATGAACAGTGCAGAGCACTATATGGCACAGCTATGGGACAATATGAACGGTGCAAGCACTATATGGCACAGCTATGGGACAATATGAACAGTGCAGAGCACTATATGGCACAGCTATGGGGTAGTATGAACGGTGCAGAGCACTATATGGCACAGCTATGGGACAATATGAACAGTGCAGAGCACTATATGGGGCACAGCTATGGGACAATATGAACGGTGCATAGCACTGTATGGGGCACAGCTATGGGACAATATGAACGGTGCAGAGCACTATATGGGGCACAGCTATGGGGAAATATGAACAGTGCAGAGCACTATATTGGGCACAGCTATGGGACAATATGAACGGTGCAGAGCACTATATGGGGCACAGCTATGGGACAATATGAACGGTGCAGAGCACTATATGGCACAGCTATGGGGCAATATGAACGGTGCAGAGCACTATATGGCACAGCTATGGGGAAATATTAACGGTGCAGAGCACTATATGGCAGCTATGGGGCAATAATGAACGGTGCAGAGCACTATATGGCACAGCTATGGGGAAATATGAACGGTGCAGAGCACTATATGGCAGAGCTATGGGGCAAGAATGATCTATTTTTATTTTTGAAATTCACCGGTAAATGCTGCATTTCCACCCTAGGCTTATAATCGAGTCAATAAGTTTTCCCAGTTTTTTGTGGCAAAATTAGGGGGGTCGGCTTATACTCGGGTCGGCTTATACTCAAGTATATACGGTACCTCCATTAATCATAGAAATATCATAAAATGTCCCTAAATGTGATATTCAAAAATAATTGTCCTTGCCCCTTTCTGCACTCGGCTCAAACTTACTTCTAGTTGTAATTCCCAGACATGACTTATATGTGTAGCTCAAATCTAGACTGGCAGCAGTCATACTTTGCCATTCCTCATTTCAGTCTGTGAATTTAATCAACTTTTCAAAAAAAAAAGTATGTAGGGAACCTTTTAAAATAGATAAAGCTATCTTCGCTTGCATCGCAATAAACGTAAGTAAACTTTTGATCCTGGAAATAAGCCCCTACTAGTATAATGAGTGCCAAACCCATAGATAGTGTTGGCTTCAGTCGACAATCAATTTACATGTCTGATTTCAGACTGACAATCGCATTGTTCTCCTGGAGATAAGCTGATGTGTTAAGGTACCGTCACACTAAGCGACGCTACAGCGATACCGACAACGATGTCGATCGCTGCAGCGTCGCTGATTGGTCGCTTAGTAACCCGATGTTTACCCTGGTTACCGTTGTAAATTTAAAAAAACAAACACTACATA
This sequence comes from Ranitomeya imitator, assembly GCF_032444005.1. NCBI lineage: Eukaryota > Metazoa > Chordata > Amphibia > Anura > Dendrobatidae > Ranitomeya > Ranitomeya imitator. The sequence continues at coordinate 662,392,520 of NC_091284.1, read as the reverse complement.
CTTACATTCCCGGTGTCTGGTCAGGTCCCTCGCCTTCAGCTTCCAGCACTGACTGAGCGCCGGCCGTAAAGTACAGCGGTGACGTCACAGCTGTGCTTTGCTTTACGGCTGGCCGGCGCTCACCAGTCAGTGCGGGAAGCTGAAGGCGAGGGACCTGACCAGACACCGGGAATGTAAGTATGTAGTGTTTGTTTTTTTACATTTACAACGGTAACCAGGGTAAACATCTGGTTACTCAGCGCAGCCCTGCACTTAGTAACCCGATATTTACCCTGGTTACCAGTGAAGACATCGCTGGATCAGTGTCACACACGCCGATTCAGCAATGTCAGCGGGAGATTCAGCGACAAAATAAAGTGATGGACTTTCCCCAGCGACCAACGATCTCCCAGCAGGGGCCTGATCGTTGGTCGCTGTCACACAGAACGATTTAGTTAACGATATCGTTGCTACATCACAAAAAGCAACGATATCGTTAACGATATCGTTCAGTGTGACGGTACCTTTAGTTGGTGGTTTTCTCATAGAGTGAGCTCTCCTGTGAATTTGAGAGTTAGGAAAGATGGCTGTCAGACGAATGATTGGCCAGAGCACTGTTTGGCCATCTAATGTGTATGTGGGGCTTTCCTGATATCTGATAATGGGCTCTGGATCCCAGGAACTAACCAGACTTTGCAAAGCCCAGTTTAGAATAGACTGGAGGTCAATCATGAGACTAACAGAAAAAGCTGAGTAAAGTGATGGGTTATTTCTAGTAGTCCAATAGACAATGAATGGGGTGAAGGTCTAATATGCACACCTCTTATCCATTCAAAAATTCAAGATAGAGCTTTGAAGAGCCTGGTTCCCAAAGACCATGGGACCCCCAGTGGTCAGACCCTCATCGGTCAGTAAATTATCCTCTATTATTTTATAGATCGGGAATAACTAAGGATTGTGGGAATAGCCCTTTACAATGAATGTCTCCTTTTTATAGCCTTTTATTTTAAGATCTGAAATATTGTGCTATTTAATAGTGATGAGCACAAGTGATTGTTACTCGAGTTTACATAGGGTGCTCGGGTATGAACTGAGTATTGCGGGTGCTCCAGTGACATGTTCACGTCCACACGGCTGTATGTTTTGTGGCTGTTGCACCCTAGGCAAACTTGAGTAACGATCACTTCCACGCATGACTACTAATTAATTTAGGATCTATATTTTGTCCAACAAAAACATAAAGAATAACATGATGGTTGCCTGCAGCCTCAAATAGATAAATGAAAGTAGCTTAATTCATATAACAAGATACAGCAAGCTTCTGAGATCCATTTAGTAAATGTAAGCAGTCATTTGGGTCCTCAATCGAGTACCAAGCAGTGCCAAGTATTGCATGGAGCTCGGGTTACTGAGCTGCGCAGCACTGAAACCAGGAATTCTCTCTCTCTCTCTCTCTCTGCCGCTTTCTCTCTCTCTCTATCCTCCGACCCGACAGCCATCGAGTAAAAGTCTTCTGGAAATATGCTTGACTTCTTCATTGACATGCATTATGCTTTGTACTCGAATCGAGCACCCGAGCATTCTAAAGTGCTCCATTTGAGTACCGAGCACCTGAGTAGTTTACTGCTTTCTCATCACTATTTAGCACCTTTCTGTCAATGTGCAATGTACACAACAGAAAGCTGCCATTTTGAGCACTGCTAGATCTGAAGCAGAGAAACAATGATTGTATCAAAATGACAGCAAGCAGCCCTGCAAGTGTCACATTGTTGGAATCAGGGTGCTCTTAAATCATATAGCAAAAAACTGCTGAAATATTCCCTTTAATTAGCACATGATTTTTGTAATGCTGATTATTTACTGTAAGGTAAATTGACTGAAGCTTTTTAATGTATTCTGGAGACTTTAGAGAGCAATATGAAGTGACAAAAGATGTGATTATGGTACTTCTTTCCATATTTGCAGCAAAGATGTATAGGATATGTGAAAGTATTTTAAAAGAGAATTTCCACCCTAAATCTAAAATTAAACATATACCTTAAATAGGTCATCTTATGTTATTAAGTTGATTTAGTTAGTTGGACAGCATGAAAAGCAAGTTTACAAGTGACTTTTTATTCCTGCTGTCAATCTCCTGCTGTGAAAGCTTTTATCTTACATAGTGTTAAGGTATGTGCACACGTCCGGATTTTTAGCGTTTTTTTTTGCGGAATTTCGCTATAAAAACGCTATAATTCCGCATCAAAAACGCTAAAAATATGCATCCTATCATTTAGAATGCATTCCGGATTTTTTGTTCAGATGGATGCGTTTTTTACCGCAAAAAAAACGCATTCCGCAAAAAAAATGGACATGCTCATTCTTTTTGCGGATTTTTTGCGGATTTATAAGCCAAAATGACTTTCAAGAAAAAAAAAAAAAACGCAAAAATTCCGCAAAAAATCAGCGCAAAAAAACGCGAAAAATCCGCACGGAAAAAAACGCGATTTTCTGCCAGAATTCTCCGGATTTTGTCAGGAAAAAAACCTGACGTGTGCACATACCCTTAGAGTTTGCCAAAATATCTACATTCCAGTAGAGAAGTTAACTCCTAACATACCAGCCAGCTCTCTTCAGCCTGCTGATTTCTGTACAGTAGTTAGCTGTTCATCTCCTTCCCTCTCCTTCTCTGCTCCTTTGCTGTAGCAGCCTCCAGAGCAGTTCTCCAAATCACAGCTCTCACTTTCCAGAGCTGTGTGCTTTGGTTTTTCAAATGCTCTGTTAGCTCTATATTTAAATACAGTAGTGTGGACTCAGAACAAATGCTGGCAGACCGCAAATGTGCTGTAACAGGATAAAGCTCCCGGGTCAAAACTGTCACTCAAGGACATGAGCCCACCCCCAAAAGTAGAAGTTACCTCTGTAGCTACAGTTTGGTAATTCCCTTTTATTGTTATAAAAATATCAATATTTTGTAAAAATTAGAACAGCCATATTGGTCATAATAACTGGTTATTATTAATATTTTCACGTTGATATTTTTGGCTATTGGAGGGAGTTTAGTCAACCATCAGATATTCAGCCAAAATCATGGCACATAAACCATTAGTGAAAAAAAACAAGGCTCATTACCTGCAACAAATTCTACATTATAAGTTGTCCGCAGGATCTTACCTAATTTATATAGTCATGTACTAAAATATTCAGTGCATAGTTATACATTATTTATTGCCTATCATTTAAATAGCCAAAATAGTCAAATGTTTAGCATATATTATATATTATTCATTGCATTTTATTTCTAAAGTCAATATAATAAAATATTCACTCCATATTTATATATATTTCATGTATTTTATTTAGTTAATAGAGTAATATTTTCATGATTTATTCTATATTAATTAATCTTAGTGCAAGTTTTACATTCTATTGTATAAAAGTTAGATTCCAATATATGTTTATTTTTATATATTTATTAATATTAATTGCATAAAATAAATAAAACTCTTTGTAAATGTTGCTATAATTTCATAATGTTATTCTAAAAAATATTACTTTTTCTTATCTCATAGACTATGAATGGCCGTTACATAGAAAGCTGTGTCCTGTCTGGATATATTTGGATGTACTTTTCTCCACTGCTTCTATTATGCATCTCTGTGCAATTTCACTGGATCGGTATATTGCAATACGAAACCCTATCCATCACAGCCGCTTCAACTCAAGAACCAAGGCTTTTACTAAAATAATTGCTGTATGGACTATATCTGTGGGTAAGTGCGGTAATATTTCAGGCATAGGAAGCTAATTATAAAGACAAACTGTGACAGAATAACAGCCACCTTACAGATACCGGAGACGTGACAAATAGCTAGTTGTAGAGCCTTACTTTTTATTAACATCTTTAATACTTCTACTTTATTTTGCCAATAGAAAATGTAGAAAAGAGCCACCGCGTCCCAGTTGTAATAGTAAAGTAATAATTCAATAGTAACTGCTGCCATTTGATCATACGACACCAAAAAATCTCCGCAGTTCCAGCAGGATACCCCCAGCGGGGAAGTTGCTTGCACGTGAAAAAGGAAAACCGGTCACGGGAGCGCAGGATAGAGGACAGAGACACCAGTTTGGGTTGAACCACATCGCGTTTCAACGGCACACGCCGTCTTCTTCAGGTGGATGTTTATTAGTCATAGAAAGGAAGCAGTATTTAACCCCAAGGCGACGAATCACAAAACAGTTGTAGTTACATATGCAAATATATCATTGCAGATAAAAAAGGGGGGGAACATACGCCATTTATTAGAACATTTACAAAAGCAAATACCTCTAGATAAAAACACAATAAAAACAAACCAGGCTAAAAAATAAACCCATTTCAATTGGGTACAATAAAATGGCTGTCTAAAGAACAAGACTCAGAGGGTCAAGATAGCAGCATCTGCTTGGGGTCAGACGTAAGAAGAAGTTGATGTGCCATGTGCTATCATACACACATACATTACGGTGTATTGAGAAATAGAGCAGTTCTACATATGATCTTTAGAAGGATTAAGCAAGCATTGGGAGATCATTAAGTGAAAAATAAGAAAGCAAAGAAAACTTGAACTCTAGGGTCATCTATTGGAAGTAGAAATCCTAAAAGTTAACCCCTTTCTGACCTCGGACGGGAGAGTACGTCCGAGGTCAGAAGCCCCGCTTTGATGCGGGCTCCGGCGGTGAGCCCGCATCAAAGCCGGGACATGTAAGCTGTTTTGAACATCTGACATGTGCCCGTAATAGACGCGGGCAGAATCGCGATCTGCCCGCGCCTATTAACTAGTTAAATGCCGCTGTCAAACGCAGACAGCGGCATTTAACTACAGCTTCCGGCCGGGCGGCCAGAAATGATCGCATCGCCGACCCCCGTCACATGATCGGAGGTCGACGATGCTTCTAAATAGTAACCATAGAGGTCCTTGAGACCTCTATGGTTACTGATCGCCGGTAGCTGTGAGCGCCATTTCTGATACATAGCAGCGAACATCAGATCGCTGCTATGTAGCAGAGGCGATCGCGTTGTGCCTGCTTCTAGCCTCCCATGGAGGCTATTGAAGCATTGCAAAAGTTAAAAAAAAAGTTAAAAAAAATGTGAAAAAAAAAAAAAAAAAAGTTTAAATCACCCCCCTTTCGCCCCATTCAAAATAAATCAATAAAAAAAAAAAAAAATCGAACCTACACATATTTGGTATCACCGCGTTCAGAATTGCCCGATCTATCAAGAAAAAAAAAGCATTAACCTGATCGCTAAACGGCGTAGCGAGAAAAAAAATTAGAGATGCCAGATTTACGTTATTTTGGTTGCCACGACATTGAATTAAAATGCAATAACGGGCGATCAAAAGAACGTCGGCACGCAAAAAATAAGCCCTCACCCAACCCCAGATCACGAAAAATGGAGACGCTATGAGTATCGGAAAATGGCGCAATTTTTTTTTTTTTTTTTAGCAAAGTTTGGAATTTTTTTTCACCACTTACATTAAAAAAAACCTAGTCATGTTAGGTGTCTTTGAACTTGTAATGACATGGAGAATCATAATGTCAGGTCAGTTTTAGCATTTAGTGAACCTAGCAAAAAAGCCAAGCAAAAAACAAGTGTGGGATTGCACTTTTTTTGCAATTTCACCGCATTTGGAATTTTTTTCCCGTTTTCTAGTACACGACATGGTAAAACCAATGCTGTCGTTCAAAAGTACAACTCGTCCCACAAAAAATAAGCCCTCACATGACCAAATTGACGGAAAAATAAAAAAGTTATGCTTCTGGTAAGGAGGGGAGAGAAAAACGAACACGGAAAAATGGAAATATAGACCTTTTAACGAGTCTTGCCAAATGACTTAGGATAAAGATTAAGGTTTGGCGTTTATCCTAAGTCATATGACAAGACTCAATAAAAGGTTGATATTGACTTGTAGCATTGCTGCTTCCAATAGTTGGCACTAGAATTCAAGCCCTCTTCCTCTTTGAAGAGGCAATTTGCATATTTAATTTTGCAGAGGAACATTGCAGGCCTTATAAGCCTCCTCACACTGGCATCGCAGGCCTGGCATATCACTCTCCACAAGGAAAAATGTCAACCCTTAGATACAAGAAATAGGGAGCAATTTTAGCTTATGCAAAAGGTTCAACCATACTGGGAGCCTTGACATGATCACAAAATTTAGGATTATAACAAAAGGAAACATTTAAAAAAGATTGGGCATTGAATAGGCTACATTAGTGACTGAGCTGGTGGATGAATTGGGTAACATTTGTTATATTTTTAGTGGCTTTTTGTCTATATGATCATCAAAACTGGCAAACCCAAGGAAATGTTCTAGAAAGATTTCCCTGCTTTCTGCTTATTGGAGTTGACCATATTAATGGAACTAAGTATACAGCTTATGTGCAATTAATTAGGGATGTTTGGGTGCAGCATAAGGTCATATAGAGTACCAGACGGCTGCGCCTCAGTACATAGTCACCAAGTATCATTTGCCGCTCCGAAGCTCTGCTCAATGTCAAGAGATTGAAGTGGACTCCTTATTTTTTAATAAATTTGAAGCACTCACTTTGTAGCTTGTCAATCACTGTGTGTCAAGAAAAAAATGAGATTTTGAGTCATAAACATAATACTGTCTCTCTACGCCAAACATGAAACAAAATAGCAACAAATATTTGCTGAGCCATATAGGCGCAGTTTACAGAGTTTTATCCTTATAGCTCACCTGTAGATTCATGTGACTTTCAGAATAAGCTGTCAAGTATGTACAAGATTGATAACACTATTTTTGGCTATTACGCAACTTGTGTCTTGCATTTTCATTAGATTTCCCCTATGTATGATCTATCTCTAAATTTGCATTTCTGAGCTAGTGGGTAGATTACTGATATGATGTTTCCAATAAACCACAAAAAGAGATGTGAGGGATTGCTACTCTCGTATCTCTCTGTATCAAAAGTTTTTTTATTTGAATTGATTTATGCAAAGTTTATGCCGTAAAACGGCAAAAGTTGGAACATTTTTGCACAATGTCGCAATGCGCAAAATTGTTGCAACCTTTCAATTGTGTTTTATGCCACATTTCTGGCGTAAACACTTTGATAAATTGAAGCCTTAGTGCTTTCAGATAACTTGACATACATTTCAAAAACTTTAGTATATTATTAAAATACATTTATTTGTTCTGAGCTAGAAAAATCTGCTGTGTAGCCATGGGTATAGTACAGAAATAGGTGCAAGTAAAGTCTTCAAGTAAATTGCATTCCTTCAAAACCCCTTTTCAAGATAATAAGCCAGTGATGAGCACCAATCAGCAATCATTGGCAACATCTGCCGACAAACATTCATACATTCGTTTGTAAGCAACAGGTTTCATTATTGTTATTTATTCAAGGACGTGCTGCTGACAAAAATGATTTTTTTATATCCGCATAGAACATGCAATCAAATAACAAATGTCAGTTGTTCAGAAGTCATTTTATTATGGAATAATGATTAGGAACCAACATTTGTACGATGGATTGTTGGGTCAATTTGTGTTACATTTTTGTTGGGCCTCAAATTGATTTTCCAGGAATAAGTTTCTTCAGCCTATTTGCTTTCTGAAAGATAAAATAAAAAACTTAAACCACAGATAGGATTTAACTAGTTCCCCTGTTCTTGTACAGCTCTTGCAAAAGTTAAGAGACCACCACATCAAAACCGTGTCATGGGCAGCCCAGTCTCCAGACCTAAACCCCACTGAAAACCTCTATAATGTAATCAAGAGGATGATTGATAATCACAAGCCATCAAACAAAGAACTGCTTAAATTTTTGCGCCAGAAGCAGTGTGAAAGACTGGTGGAAAGCATGCCAAGACGCATGAAGGCTGGGATTAAAAATCATGGTTATTCCACAAAATATTGATTTCTGAACTCTTCCTGAGTTAAAACATTAGTATTGTTGTTTCTAAATGATTATGAACTTTTTTTTCTTTGCATTATTTGAGGTATGAAAGCACTTGTTGTTTTTTTTTATTTTGACAATTTTTCTTTGTCAGAAAAAAATACAAAATGTATTGCTTGGAAATTCGGAGACATGTTGTCAGAAGTTTATAGAATAAATGAAAAATGTACATTTTACTCAAAAATATACATACAAAGAGAAATCAGGCAAACTGAACATTTTGCAGTGGTCTCTTAATTTTTGCCAGAGCTGTATTTACTGAGATAATGATTTGTTTGAAATGTCTAAAAATCTTTAAAACTGTGATTAGATTTGTGGAATTCCCAGTCCATTTTTTCTCCAATATCTATGATGCATGGACAAAAATACATTTGGTTGAATTTTCATTAATGTAGATGGGCCTCTTTAGAATATTTTTTTTGTCCTTCAAAGACTTTGTCACTAGAATATGAAGCTCCAGGACCTCTACAAATAGACACTCTGCCCTTGATTCATCAACACTTATGCCAGAAAACTGGTGTAAAAAGCTGTGAAACGGTGCAACATTTTTGAGCAATGTGCAATTCTTTTTGGTGCTTTCATGACATTTTTACCCAGCTCCAACAAAATTGGTGAAGCTGGGGAAGGATGCAGTTATGATAAGGTAAGGTGACCTCTGATCATCACATTCAAGACAAGCGGTGGCATACCTTACTTGAGTAAGTTTTGTGGCAAGGTGCACATGCAGGCACACACTACTTCGTGACTCGCCATATTCACTAAGAGGCCAGGACCTCTTAATTAATCAGGTGCCCTGCACTTCACCCTGCCCCCTTATGAAGATCAGCGTGAAAATCACCAGTTTGGCTAATCAGGGCCTTTATCTGCAGGAATATGAAGCTATATACACACTCGCTTAGTGACTCTTATAGGCTCTGTTCACATGTCCAGTAGTTGTTTCCATTTTTTAATCTGTTTTGGAATCATAAAAATGGAAATAAAACATTGAAATACAGGAGGCATTCATCACCATGGAAATGTAAGATCCAAAAATGTCTTCAGTTTTTCCAGCTGCTATCAGTTTTTGAGCTGGAACAAAAATAGTATTCTGTGTAACATTTTTGTCTGGATAGAAAAGCAGATATGAAAAAGTATATGGTTTACACACGTGGTCAAAATTGTTGGTACCCCTCGTTTAGTGACAGAAAAACCCACAATGGTCACAGAAATAACTTGAATCTGACAAAAGTAATAATAGATAAAAAAAATCTATGAAAATGAACAAATGAAAGTCAGACATTGCTTTTCAACCATGCTTCCACAGAATTAAAAAAAAAAAAAAACTCATGAAATAGACCTGGACAGAAATGATGGTACCCTTAACTTAATATTTTGTTGCACAACCTTTTGAGGCAATCACTGCAATCAAACGATTCCTGTAACTGTCAATGAGACTTCTGCACCTCTTGACAGATATTTTGGCCCACTTCTCAAGAGCAAACTGCTCCAGTTGTGTTGTGCTTGAAGGTTGCCTTTTCCAGACGGCATGTTTCAGCTCTTTCCAAAGATGCTCAATAGAATTTAGGTCAGGGTTCACGGAAGGCCACTTGTTATGACCTGGTGGTTAAGAGGCCACACTGAAATGACCTGGTGGCTAAAACGCAACATGGAACGAGCTCTGAGAAGGTGGTATCTCTACTGACTGCAGTCCCTAATCCTAACAACACAACTATAAATAGCCGTGGGATGTTCCTGACACTCCCTAGACACCTCGTCACAGCCTAAGATATAACTACCCCTAAAGAAGGAAATAGAAAGCTAATTAGAATTCAGCAAAGGGGAGGCCAATACTAAACTAGATAGACAGAGAGCAAAGGATACTGTGCGGTCAGTATTAAAAACTACAAAATCCACGCAGAGTTTACAAAAATGAACTCCACACCGACTCACGGTGTGAAGGGGCAAATCTGCTTTCCCAGAGCTTCCAGCTAGCCTAAATAAGACATAGTGACAAGCTGGACAAAAGAGACAAAATGCAAAGCAATAGAGTCCAAACAAATGGACAAACAAACTAGCAAAACTTATCTTTTGCAGACAAGGACTGGCCATATGAGAAATCCAAGGGAAGAATCAAATCCAACCAAGAACATTGACAGCAGGCATGGACTAAAGCCCAGAGCAGGTTTAAATAACAAACCCAGGCAAGGCGATTAGTGAAGGCAGCTGCTACAGCTACCTAACGGAGCAGCAGTTCCACTCGAAACCACCAGAGGGAGCCCAAGGGCAGAACTCGCAAACATACCATTAGCAACCACAGGAGGGAGCTCCAGAACGGAACTCACAACAGCCACTTCAGAATAGTCCAATGTTTTCCTCTTAGCCATTCTTGGGTGTTTTTTAGCTGTGTGTTTTGGGTCTTTGTCCTGTTGCATGACCTGCGTCTGAGACCAAGCTTTCTTACACTGGGCAGCACATTTCTCTCTAGAATCCCTTGATAGTCTTGAGATTTCATTGTACCCTGCACAGATTCTAGACACCCTGTGCCAAATGCAGCAAAGCAGCCCTAGAACATAACAGAGCCTCCTCCATGTTTCACAGTAGGGACAGTGTACTTTTCTTTATATGCTTAATTTTTCCGTCTGTGAACATAGAGCTGATATGCCTTGCCAAAAAGTTCAATTTTTGTCTCACCTGTCCATAGGACATTCTCCTAGAAGCTTTGTGGCTTGTCAACATGTAGTTTGGCAAATTCCAGTCTGGCTTTTTTATGATTTTTTTCAGCAATAGTGTCCTTCTTGGTTGCCTCCCATGAAGTCCACTTTGGCTCATACAACGACGGATGGTGCGATTTGACACTGATGTTCCTTGAGCTTGAAGTTCACCTTTAATCTGTTTAGAAGTTTTTCTGAGCTCTTTTGTTACCATTCGTATTATCCGTCTCTTTGATTTGTCATTAATTTTCCTCCTGCGGCTACGTCCAGGGGGGTTGGCTACAGTCCCATGGATCTTAAATTTCTGAATAATATGTGCAGCTATAGTCACAGGAACATCAAGCTGCTTAGAGATGGTCTTATAACTTTAACTTTAACAGCGCGCCCCCCGAAGAAGCCACATTGCGAAACGCGTGTCGGGGCCTCTTGTCCACACACGGCAGCAGCAGCAGGTTGGTACATGCTTTACATCGCACCGGATTTCTGTACAACCTTTTTTCCCCTTTAGTTATTTGGTAGGCATAGGCTGTGGCACTGTCCCTCTTTGCTGTATATACAGGGGATCCTTTAGCATTATTTCTTCAGTATATCTGTGAGTATGCCAGGATAGGGTGAGATTGCACTCTATACCATCCGGATCTGAGCATTTGATTCACTCGCTTTATTCCTCTCTTGTACCACCTTGCTGCCTGATTATACGCTCTTCTATATATTTATTTGATTTGGAGCCTTCTCCTCCCTCCCCTCGGTATAGTGGCTGTCATGATTCCAATGGCAGAGAATCACAAAAGGACAAGCACCAATGAGCTCTAGGTGATGGAACCTGAGCTGACCGCGACCCTAAACCTGAACACACAAATAACAATAGCCGGGGAACGTGCCTACGTTGATCCTAGACGTCTCGCACCAGCCGAAGATCTAACTTCCCCTATTAGAAGAAACACAGACCTCTCTTGCCTCCAGAGAAATACCCCACAGAAATAGCAGCCCCCCACATATAATGACGGTGAAATGAGAGGAAGGCACATACACAGTATGAAAACAGATTCAGCAAAATGAGGCCCGCTAAAACTAGATAGCAGAGGATACAAAAGTAAACTGCGCGGTCAGCAAAAAACCCTTCAAAAAACCATCCTGTAATTACTTGAACTCATGTTCCAACTCATGGAACATGAGGAGCAATTACAGCCCACTAGAGCAACCAGCAGCAAAGAAACAATTACATGCAAGCTGGACAAGACAAAAATAAAGCAGAACGTGGAACAAGAAAATCAAAAACTTAGCTTGTCCTGAAGATTACTGAAGCCAGAAGCTGAGGTAACAAAACACTCTGATAACCTTGATAGCCGGCGGGGAAATGACAAGAAAGCCCGGTTAAATAGGAAACTCCCAAATCCTAATAGAACAGGTGGACACCAGAGACAGCAGAACACAAATCACCCAGTACCATCAGTAACCACCAGAGGGAGCCCAAAAACAGAACTCACAACAGTACCCCCCCCTTGAGGAGGGGTCACCGAACCCTCACGAGAACCACCAGGGCGACCAGGATGAGCCCTATGAAAAGCGCGGACCAAATCATCAGCATGAACATCAGAGGCAACCACCCAAGAATTATCCTCCTGACCATAACCCTTCCACTTGACCAAATATTGGAGTTTCCGTCTGGAAACACGAGAATCCAAGATCTTCTCCACAACATACTCCAATTCTCCCTCCACCAGCACCGGAGCAGGAGGCTCAAGCGAAGGAACAACAGGTACCTCAAACCTCCGCAACAACGACCGATGGAACACATTATGAATAGCAAACGATGCCGGGAGATCCAAACGAAACGACACAGGGTTAAGAATTTCCAAGATCCTATAAGGACCGATGAACCGAGGCTTGAACTTAGGAGAAGAGACCTTCATAGGAACAAAACGAGAAGACAACCACACCAAGTCCCCAACACGAAGTCGAGGACCCACGCGGCGACGGCGATTAGCAAACTGCTGAGCCTTCTCCTGGGACAACTTCAAATTGTCCACCACATGACTCCAAATCCGATGCAACCCATCCACCACCATGTCCACTCCAGGACAATCAGAAGGCTCCACCTGACCAGAGGAAAAACGAGGATGAAACCCGAATTACAAAAGAAAGGAGAAACCAAGGTAGCAGAACTAGCCCGATTATTAAGGGCAAACTCGGCCAGCGGCAAAAAGGTAACCCAGTCATCCTGATCAGCAGAAACAAAACACCTCAAATAAGTTTCCAAGGTCTGATTAGTTCGCTCCGTCTGGCCATTCGTCTGAGGGTGGAATGCAGACGAAAAGGACAAATCAATGCCCATCTTAGCACAGAACGTCCGCCAAAATCTAGACACAAACTGGGATCCCCTGTCAGAAACGATGTTCTCCGGAATCCCATGCAAACGAACCACGTTCTGGAAAAACAGAGGGACCAACTCAGAGGAGGAAGGCAACTTAGGCAAGGGTACAAGATGAACCATTTTAGAAAAGCGGTCACACACAACCCAGATGACGGACATTTTTTGAGAGACAGGGAGATCCGAAATAAAGTCCATGGAAATGTGCGTCCAAGGCCTCTTCGGGATAGGCAAAGGTGACAACAATCCACTGGCTCGAGAACAGCAAGGCTTAGCCCGAGCACAAACCTCACAAGACTGCACAAAAGAACGCACATCCCTCGACAAGGAAGGCCACCAAAAAGACCTGGCCACCAAGTCTCTAGTACCAAATATTCCAGGATGACCTGCCAACGCAGAAGAATGGACCTCGGAGATGACTCTACTGGTCCAACTATCCGGAACAAACAGTCTCTCAGGCGGACAACGATCAGGTTTACCCACCTGAAACTCCTGCAAAGCACGTCGCAAGTCTGGGAAGACAGCCGACAAAATCACCCCATCCCTAAGGATACCAGTGGGCTCAGAATTTCCAGGGGAGTCAGGCACAAAACTCCTAGAAAGAGCATCCGCCTTCACATTCTTTGAACCTGGCAGGTATGAAACCACAAAATTGAAACGAGAGAAAAACAGTGACCAACGAGCCTGTCTAGGATTCAGACGCCTGGCAGACTCAAGGTAAATCAGATTTTTGTGATCAGTCAAGACCACCACACGATCTCTAGCACCCTCCAGCCAATGACGCCACTCCTCAAATGCCCACTTCATGGCCAAAAGTTCCCGATTACCCACATCATAATTCCGCTCAGCGGGTGAAAATTTTCTAGAAAAGAACGCACATGGCTTCATCACCGAGCAATCGGAGCTTCTCTGTGACAAAACCGCCCCCGCTACAATCTCAGAAGCATCAACCTCAACTTGGAAAGGAAGCGAAACATCAGGCTGACGCAACACAGGAGCAGAAGAAAACCGGCGTTTAAGTTCCTGAAAGGCCTCCACAGCCGCAGGAGACCAATCAGCAACATCAGCACCCTTCTTAGTCAAATCCGTCAAAGGCTTAACAACACTAGAAAAATTAGTTATAAAACGACGATAGAAATTAGCAAAGCCCAAGAACTTCTGCAGACTCTTAAGAGATGCAGGCTGCGTCCAGTCACAAATAGCCCGAACCTTGACGGGATCCATCTCAATAGTAGAAGGGGAAAAAATATACCCCAAGAAAGAAATCATCTGGACTCCAAAGAGACACTTTGAGCCCTTTACAAACAAGGAATTAGCCCGCAGGACCTGAAACACCTTCCTGACCTGCTGAACATGAGACTCCCAGTCATCAGAAAAAACCCAAAATATCATCCAAATACACAATCATAAATTTATCCAGATATTCACGGAAAATATCGTGCATAAAGGACTGGAAGACTGAAGGAGCATTAGAAAGTCCGAAAGGCATTACCAAATACTCAAAATGGCCCTCAGGCGTATTAAATGCGGTTTTCCACTCATCACCTTGCTTTATTCGTATAAGATTATACGCACCCCGTAGATCAATCTTAGTGAACCATTTAGCCCCCTTAATGCGAGCAAACAAATCAGTCAACAAAGGCAAAGGATACTGATATTTTATGGTAATCTTATTCAAAAGACGATAATCTATACAAGGCCTCAAGGACCCATCTTTTTTGGCCACGAAAAAAAAACCTGCTCCCAAAGGGGACGAAGATGGACGGATATGTCCCTTTTCCAAGGACTCCTTAACATAATCCCGCATAGCAGTATGCTCTGGCACTGACAGATTGAACAAACGACCTTTAGGAAATTTACTACCAGGAATTAAATCTGTAAACATATTACCCAAACCCATACCCTCAAACTCGGGGGGGGCAACACTCTTCTAAACATATCAACATATCAACCAACATAAACGGTTATTAAACCGTGCGCTGGAAAAAAGTGTTAATGCTCTTTTTTGTAAAAAGTTATAACTTTATTGAAAACACATAAATACACATATATTTAAAATCCAACAATACCTCTGAACCAAATAACTGACAGGTAAGCGTTATAAACAACAATTGTTCAAGCGGGATCACCAATACAAAAATTTAGATATATTGTAATAGTTCTGGAGAAACGTGTTCTCTCAGACAAGGCACTATATCATAAACAAATACAGTTCCTATATGGCAAAAAGTAAGCAGAATACAGACAGATGTGAATTAAACTAGACCAAAAATTAGTCCAGATCAATATCAAACCCGCTTATATACCCTCCTACAATGAATCAGTGTTGCTGTTACCGAGAATACCATTTGTAAGGCAATGCAAAGACCAAATGTAACTATGAATGGTGAGCCGGACACTGAGCCATACGAATCAATTAAACAAACAATCCAATGTGTACGTGCTCACCAACAAATGCATGCCGTATCCTCTAACACATAATCCTCACTAAAGGCACATATTGCTAACCATAATAGAGAGTGCACATAGAGTCAAAAACTATCTCAGTCAAATGCATATTACCCTAAAGATTGGTGATCCTTGCTAGCAGCCGCGTGGCACGCTATTCCTTGTCAGAACCCCGACGCGCGTTTCGCGACAGCTTCCTCCTGGGGGCGTGTCTATACAGAGGCATCACAGAGCCTTTAACCAACCCTTGACCAATCACATTCATGAAGAGGCGGTCCCGACTTCTCACTACCTCCCCACACATCTCTATAGTAACACTAGGACGCGAGGTTACGTGGTAAGTATGAGCGCCGCCAAGTTGTCACGGCAACCCGAACCACAACGCTAACAGCTGATCATGCTAACAGCTCCCCGCAAACCGCCTGTATATCCACACGAAGATGGTAACAACAGGCGAGCTGCACCGAGTATAATTAAAAGTAACAACATCAGACGGGCTATATATCCATACGGAGTAACACCAGCAGGTCTACTCTATGTCTGTTCATATCTCCATGGTAACCACAATAGCCGAATTACGTGGGTAAGTATAAACCTTGCTGGATTCTCTCCGTAATTCAAAACACTGACGCTCCCTCATAGTAGTGATATTCACTCATCGCAACCTACTCATTAGTGTGTCCAAAATGACAATATCAGGCTGGCTGCAACTTTATTTACACCCACACCTGTAGATAGATAGCACTTGTTATCGGCAGTGAATACCGCATTAAACATGGTAATACTAGAATTGGCAGACCCATAGCGGTGCGGAACGTACAGAGTGGGTACATTAATTATACGTTACTTAACCCCAACGGCAAACAAGAATGAGCCCGTTTCAGCCATGTTTAGATAAAATTGGTAACCTTATACATACAGGTCAGACCCATATAAGAGTCAGCAGACAACTTGAACAACAAGGGCTGACAAAGCCTTATTCCTACTGTAAAGAAAGGAACCGAAATCAGAATATTGTATCTCATATGTATAGTACTCACAAAACTATTAGACCCATTACCGTGCACAAATAAATGGACCGCTAAAAAATGATTCAACCACACTGGAAGACCTAAATAATCCACAGGGACTAGAGGCATGTGGACCTACTACATTCATAAATTTATTTACTAACCTTATACAAATATCGTCAAAAATTATGAATGAATAATTTAAATAAATAAATAAAAAAAAAAAAAAAAAAAAAAATTGCCAGTGAAAAAACAACCACCACGGATGGCAAGAGACGGCTGGGAGCTCCCCTGCAGGTAGAGATACCCAGCTATACACTTAGCCTCCGATCAGGTAAGTATACTAAAAGTAGAATACCAAGTGCAAAACTACCAATTATAAACAACATATTCTAGTGAAATAACAAACTCATACAAATAGAAATGTAACTAATAAATTAAATCACAGTCGCCACCGTAATGGCCACAGGAGCCTCAAAAAATAAAATATCAAACCACCAATATCTAAGTGTGAAAAATATATGTGTTATTTTAAAAAAAGATAATTGATGAAATTACAAATACTAAGTATGAACAATGCATGTATGAGGGATAGAGAAAGTATTAACAACAGCCAAAACCAGTCTCTCTTAAATAAAGCCTGACAAACTCATTACTGTGAATACACTAGATACACAAACTCTGTTATTAATCGATTGTAGAACAAAATTTGAGAAGAGACTATAGCTATATATAACACTGCATGGTCAAACAAATATATTCATCCCTTAGCGCTTAATTTAAATATATTGAAGAGGCCCCTCAAGTCCATATTTTTGTAGTAGGAGCATTCAGAGCATATGAACCATGCAGGTATTTCATTCAGAATAATAATGCACAAAGTCTTAATCATGCTTGGTGACTGAAGAATCCCGATGTCAACATATCCATCTCTGGCAGAAGAGGTCGAGCCAGGGCTGAAAAACCATGGCTCAGCGCTATTTGTCCACTGATGGGAATTGATGCAGGCAATTATAAGTATTCCATGTCGTCAGTATCCACAGCTTGGTTACATAACACTCCACAATGGTCCATATGAGATGAGATGAGGCCAAGATTGGCTGTCCTCAATCACAGGACAAAAAATCAGATGATAAATCCTTGGACACACACCACATGGTAGGATGGAAAGACTCTATGAAAAAGAAAATAGAATTAAAAACCAATAAAAACACTAAAAACAACCTCAAAAGACACACAAACTAAATGTTAAAAATGACCGAAGTGAAACCATGAATAATAACGACACTGAGAAAATGCAAGTCACAAAAAGGCCCCAAAGCCCAAATTCTCGTTGAGGCCCTGAGGTGCCAGGGTCCCCAGACGGTAGATCCATCTGCTTTCGACTTGAGCCAATTTCTTGGCCAAATCGCCTCCTCTTGGGCCCATGTTTACAGTATCAATAGCCTTTACCTTCATCAGGCTTGGGTCACAATTATGAAATTTCATATAGTGCCTTGGGAGTGTTTTAAGACTAGTAATGTCATTTACTGTTTTAGCCTTTATAATGTCTAAACAATGCTCACGGACACGTATCTTAAGTTCTCTCGTCGTGAGACCTATATAGATCTTACCGCATGGACAGGTCGAGTGATATATCACTCCCTTAGATCCACACGAGAGAAATGTTCTAATTTCATAAACTCTTGACCCATCAAAGTTAGAAAATGTTTTGGCTTTGACACAGTTGGCACAGGCCTTGCATCTACCACAAGGAAAAAATCCAATGAGATCGTGGCTTGGTCCTTTATTCTTCCTGATTGGCACGTAATGACTGTGTACTAATATGTCCTGGATGTTCCTGGATCTCTTAGCCACAATAGAAGGTTTTAAAGGCAAAATTTGTTTTAAGACCGGATCAGTTTGCAACACAGACCAATGTTTTTCAATAATCCGCCTAAATTGGAACCACTTATTGTGATAACCAGTGATAAGGCGAACTTGGTCATTCTCCTTCTTCATCCTGGTGGAATTGTTGTACAACAAAGTGTTTCTAGGGGTTTTCTTCGCCCTCACCAAGCCTCTTCGAATTGTTTTTTCATTGTAGCCACGTTGTAAAAATCTTGTAGTAAGATCCTCCACTTGGGTGTTAAAATCTTCTTCCCTTGAGCAAATGCGTCGAACACGCAAAAATTGCCCGACTGGTATCCCTTTGATCGTAGATGGTAGGTGGGCAGAATCCGCATGAAGAAGCGAATTTGTGGCAGTGGGCTTGCGAAAAACATTGGTGACAAGATCACCTTCAGGCAGGGCACGTATCTGCAAGTCAAGAAAGTCAATGGACCTACCATATTTAAAAGTCAATCTTATATTCAATTCATTGTGATTGAGGGCCGTCATTAGAGTGTTGAGTTCGCCAGTGCTCCCCTCCCATACAAACCAGATATCATCTATATATCTCATCCAACCTTGGATGAGATTATTCTGGGGGATGGGATTGCTGATGAAAATCTCCCTTTCCCAAGCCCCCAGAAAAAGGTTTGCATAGGAGGGGGCACAGCAAGCCCCCATGGCGGTACCCTGTAATTGCAGATACGTGCCCTGCCCGAATAAAAAAATGTTGTGTGATAACACAAACTCCAACAATTCCAACAACAGCAAATTCAAGTTCCTGTCTATATTGCTTGTCTCCAGAAACCATGCCACTGCTCGAATTCCATCATGATGTCTAATTGAAGTGTAGAGAGCCTCTACATCCGCAGTGACCATCACACTATTAGGGCCCAAATGGAGACTGTCCAGCCTCTGCAGAGCTGCCGTAGTATCTTTTATAAACGATGGTAACTGGCTAACCAGAGGCTTGAGGTAATAGTCCAGGACTTGCGTCACTACCTCACAAAGACCCCCGTTGCCTGACACAATTGGTCTACCCGGAGGGTCAACGGGGTCTTTGTGTATTTTCGGAATTAGGTATAGTGTAGGCATACGGGGACGCATATTCCTAATTAGCTCAAGCAATCTCTTAGGAATGATGCCTTCAATGAAGGCCCTTTCCAAAATCCCAATTAATTCATCTTGATAAAAATTGATGGGATTAGTGCTTAATTTTTTGTAGCACTTTTTATCGTCTAGCAGTTTATAGGCTTGTTTTTCGTAAAGTGCACGAGGCCAAATGACCAAGTTGCCGCCTTTATCAGCTGCTTTGTAGATTACATCATCCCATTCTTTAAGAGACTGCAAGGCTTGTTTTTCAGACTGTCCGATGTTGGAGGACCCAAAGCCTTTTTGTGACAATTCCTCAATATCTCTGGTCACCAGCTTGGTGAAAACCTCCACCGCCGGACACAAATTTAATGATGGGAATTTTTTGGATTTTCCAATCAAATGTTCAGGGAAACCACTCACCTGAATAGGATTATTCTCAAGTTCAAGAGCCTCCAGATTGGCCAAGGCCTCCCTTTCATAATCAGTATCAAATATATCGTCCCTTTGTCCCTTATAGTGTAGTTTTTTTAAAATTAATTTTCTTGAAAACAGATGCAAATCCTTCACTGATGTAAATGCATCTAAAGTATAGGAAGGACAAAATGTAAGACCTTTTTCAAGAATTGACAACTGCTCATGTGACAATATATGTTCAGATAAGTTAATCACCTTCATTTTATCTTTTCTTTGGTATGTCCTCTTTTTAAAAAAATCACTTGAATTAGAATTCCCACCATGCCTGGTGCGTTTGTGCCATGGATTGCTGTCTGAGCCTTGATTTGATGTACTCGCATCAGACATAGAGGATATAGAGCTAAACGATTCTGATCTGGCCTTCCGTTTTTCATTAGTAGACCGTGGATTCTGCCATTTATAGATCTTATTATTTTCATAATCTGTCACATCTCTCAGATATTTCTTTGTTTTTATGGTACAGATTTCCTTTTCCCATTTTTCAAGATCACCTTCAATCTCGTTCAAGAAGGTTTCCAATTGTTCCTTTTTGACATCTTTTTTAAGGGAGAGATCTAATTTGTTAATCTCATCCTCAATTTTCTTTATAGATATAGTATTGCTTTCTATGATTATCTGGAGAAACTCTAAAGAACAAGCCGAGGCGGCTGCCATCCAGCGGTCTATCAGATGTTGTTCACCTAAATCAAATGTAGGGTACAACTGAACCCGCAAACCTCGTGGAATTATCTTCTGACTTACATAATTTTCAAGTGTCGTCTTAGTCCACCACACCTTGGTTTTTTTATGTACAAAATTTTTATACTGTTTCATAGTTTCTTTTTCTGTATTTAAAAATTCGGTCATAGGTTGAGAGGTACTGGAATGAAAAATGCTTGAAGCTTTTTTACGCCAGCTAGATTCTCTGGCCGAAAAATCCATTGTAAGGAACCGGGTATACTGCCTACAGACAGAAATACAATATGTAAACATATTACCCAAACCCATACCCTCAAACTCGGGGGGGGCAACACTCTTCTAAACATATCAACATATCAACCAACATAAACGGTTATTAAACCGTGCGCTGGAAAAAAGTGTTAATGCTCTTTTTTGTAAAAAGTTATAACTTTATTGAAAACACATAAATACACATATATTTAAAATCCAACAATACCTCTGAACCAAATAACTGACAGGTAAGCGTTATAAACAACAATTGTTCAAGCGGGATCACCAATACAAAAATTTAGATATATTGTAATAGTTCTGGAGAAACGTGTTCTCTCAGACAAGGCACTATATCATAAACAAATACAGTTCCTATATGGCAAAAAGTAAGCAGAATACAGACAGATGTGAATTAAACTAGACCAAAAATTAGTCCAGATCAATATCAAACCCGCTTATATACCCTCCTACAATGAATCAGTGTTGCTGTTACCGAGAATACCATTTGTAAGGCAATGCAAAGACCAAATGTAACTATGAATGGTGAGCCGGACACTGAGCCATACGAATCAATTAAACAAACAATCCAATGTGTACGTGCTCACCAACAAATGCATGCCGTATCCTCTAACACATAATCCTCACTAAAGGCACATATTGCTAACCATAATAGAGAGTGCACATAGAGTCAAAAACTATCTCAGTCAAATGCATATTACCCTAAAGATTGGTGATCCTTGCTAGCAGCCGCGTGGCACGCTATTCCTTGTCAGAACCCCGACGCGCGTTTCGCGACAGCTTCCTCCTGGGGGCGTGTCTATACAGAGGCATCACAGAGCCTTTAACCAACCCTTGACCAATCACATTCATGAAGAGGCGGTCCCGACTTCTCACTACCTCCCCACACATTCTCTATCCCTCATACATGCATTGTTCATACTTAGTATTTGTAATTTCATCAATTATCTTTTTTTAAAATAACACATATATTTTTCACACTTAGATATTGGTGGTTTGATATTTTATTTTTTGAGGCTCCTGTGGCCATTACGGTGGCGACTGTGATTTAATTTATTAGTTACATTTCTATTTGTATGAGTTTGTTATTTCACTAGAATATGTTGTTTATAATTGGTAGTTTTGCACTTGGTATTCTACTTTTAGTATACTTACCTGATCGGAGGCTAAGTGTATAGCTGGGTATCTCTACCTGCAGGGGAGCTCCCAGCCGTCTCTTGCCATCCGTGGTGGTTGTTTTTTCACTGGCAATTTTTTTTTTTTTTTTTTTTTTTATTTATTTATTTAAATTATTCATTCATAATTTTTGACGATATTTGTATAAGGTTAGTAAATAAATTTATGAATGTAGTAGGTCCACATGCCTCTAGTCCCTGTGGATTATTTAGGTCTTCCAGTGTGGTTGAATCATTTTTTAGCGGTCCATTTATTTGTGCACGGTAATGGGTCTAATAGTTTTGTGAGTACTATACATATGAGATACAATATTCTGATTTCGGTTCCTTTCTTTACAGTAGGAATAAGGCTTTGTCAGCCCTTGTTGTTCAAGTTGTCTGCTGACTCTTATATGGGTCTGACCTGTATGTATAAGGTTACCAATTTTATCTAAACATGGCTGAAACGGGCTCATTCTTGTTTGCCGTTGGGGTTAAGTAACGTATAATTAATGTACCCACTCTGTACGTTCCGCACCGCTATGGGTCTGCCAATTCTAGTATTACCATGTTTAATGCGGTATTCACTGCCGATAACAAGTGCTATCTATCTACAGGTGTGGGTGTAAATAAAGTTGCAGCCAGCCTGATATTGTCATTTTGGACACACTAATGAGTAGGTTGCGATGAGTGAATATCACTACTATGAGGGAGCGTCAGTGTTTTGAATTACGGAGAGAATCCAGCAAGGTTTATACTTACCCACGTAATTCGGCTATTGTGGTTACCATGGAGATATGAACAGACATAGAGTAGACCTGCTGGTGTTACTCCGTATGGATATATAGCCCGTCTGATGTTGTTACTTTTAATTATACTCGGTGCAGCTCGCCTGTTGTTACCATCTTCGTGTGGATATACAGGCGGTTTGCGGGGAGCTGTTAGCATGATCAGCTGTTAGCGTTGTGGTTCGGGTTGCCGTGACAACTTGGCGGCGCTCATACTTACCACGTAACCTCGCGTCCTAGTGTTACTATAGAGATGTGTGGGGAGGTAGTGAGAAGTCGGGACCGCCTCTTCATGAATGTGATTGGTCAAGGGTTGGTTAAAGGCTCTGTGATGCCTCTGTATAGACACGCCCCCAGGAGGAAGCTGTCGCGAAACGCGCGTCGGGGTTCTGACAAGGAATAGCGTGCCACGCGGCTGCTAGCAAGGATCACCAATCTTTAGGGTAATATGCATTTGACTGAGATAGTTTTTGACTCTATGTGCACTCTCTATTATGGTTAGCAATATGTGCCTTTAGTGAGGATTATGTGTTAGAGGATACGGCATGCATTTGTTGGTGAGCACGTACACATTGGATTGTTTGTTTAATTGATTCGTATGGCTCAGTGTCCAGCTCACCATTCATAGTTACATTTGGTCTTTGCATTGCCTTACAAATGGTATTCTCGGTAACAGCAACACTGATTCATTGTAGGAGGGTATATAAGCGGGTTTGATATTGATCTGGACTAATTTTTGGTCTAGTTTAATTCACATCTGTCTGTATTCTGCTTACTTTTTGCCATATAGGAACTGTATTTGTTTATGATATAGTGCCTTGTCTGAGAGAACACGTTTCTCCAGAACTATTACAATATATCTAAATTTTTGTATTGGTGATCCCGCTTGAACAATTGTTGTTTATAACGCTTACCTGTCAGTTATTTGGTTCAGAGGTATTGTTGGATTTTAAATATATGTGTATTTATGTGTTTTCAATAAAGTTATAACTTTTTACAAAAAAGAGCATTAACACTTTTTTCCAGCGCACGGTTTAATAACCGTTTATGTTGGTTGATATGTTGACAGGAATTAAATCTATAGCACAATCGCAATCCCTGTGAGGAGGAAGCGAACTGAGCTTAGGCTCCTCAAAAACATCCCGATAATCAGACAAAAATACAGGAACCTCAGAAGGAGTAGATGAAGCGATAGAAATCGGAGGTGCATCATCATGAACCCCCTGACATCCCCAGCTTAACACAGACATTGTTTTCCAGTCAAGGACTGGATTATGAGTTTGTAACCATGGCAGACCAAGTACTAGAACATCATGTAAATTATACAATACCAGGAAGCGAATCACCTCCTGATGAACGGGAGTCATACGCATGGTCACTTGTGTCCAGTACTGAGGTTTATTCATAGCTAAAGGTGTAGAGTCAATTCCCTTCAAAGGAATAGGGACTTCCAGAGGCTCAAGACTAAACCCACATCGCTTGGCAAATGACCAATCCATAAGACTCAGGGCAGCGCCTGAATCTACATAGGCATCGACGGAAATGGATGATAATGAGCAAATCAGAGTCACAGACAGAATGAACTTAGACTGTAACGTACTAATGGCAACAGACTTATCAACCTTTTTTGTGCGTTTAGAGCATGCTGATATAACATGAGCTGAATCACCACAATAAAAGCACAACCCATTTTTCCGCCTATAGTTTTGCCGTTCACTTCAGGACTGAATTCTATCACATTGCATTATCTCAGGTGCCTGTTCAGAAGACACCGCCAAATGGTGCACAGGTTTGCGCTCCCGTAAACGCCGATCAATCTGAATAGCCATAGTCATAGACTCATTCAGACCCGTAGGCGCAGGGAACCCCACCATAACATCTTTAATGGCCTCAGAAAGGCCATCTCTGAACTTTGCAGCCAGGGCGCACTCATTCCACAGAGTAAGCACTGACCATTTCCGAAATTTTTGACAATATATTTCTGCTTCATCTTGCCCCTGAGAGAGAGCTAATAAAGCTGTTTCAGCCTGAATCTCCTGGTTAGGTTCCTCATAGAGCAAACCCAATGCCAGAAAAAACGCATCCACATTAAGCAACGCAGGATCCCCTGGTGCCAATGCAAATGCCCAATTTTGAGGGTCACCCCGCAGGAAAGATATAATAATCTTAACCTGCTGAGCAGGGTCTCCAGAAGAGCGAGATTTCAAAGAAAGGAACAGCTTGCAATTGTTCCTAAAATTCAGAAAACTAGCTCTATCTCCAGCAAAGAACTCTGGAATAGGAATTCTAGGTTCAGACATAGGAGCATGTACAACAAAATCTTGTATATTTTGAACCTTAGCAGCAAGATTATTCAAGCTGGAAGCTAAACTCTGGACATCCATGATAAACAGCTAAGGTCAGAGCCATTCAAGGATTAAGAGGAGGAAGAAAAAAAAAATCAGCCAGGCTGCAATTAAGGCTAGGCAGCAACCTCAGAGGAGAGAAAAAAAAAAAAAAAAACTTCCTCAGACTACTTTTCCTCCTACTTCAGCCCAAACATTTTGGCCGGCTATACTGTCATGATTCCAATGGCAGAGAATCACAAAAGGACAAGCACCAACGAGCTCTAGGGTGATGGAACCTGAGCTGACCGCGACCCTAAACCTGAACACACAAATAACAATAGCCGGGGAACGTGCCAACGTTGATCCTAGACGTCTCGCACCAGCCGAAGATCTAACTTCCCCTATTAGAAGAAACACAGACCTCTCTTGCCGCCAGAGAAATACCCCACAGAAATAGCAGCCCCCCACATATAATGATGGTGAAATGAGAGGAAGGCACATACACAGTATGAAAACAGATTCAGCAATATGAGGCCCGCTAAAACTAGATAGCAGAGGATACAAAAGTAAACTGCGCGGTCAGCAAAAAACCCTTCAAAAAACCATCCTGTAATTACTTGAACTCATGTTCCAACTCATGGAACATGAGGAGCAATTACAGCCAACTAGAGCAACCAGCAGCAAAGAAACAATTACATGCAAGCTGGACAAGACAAAAATAAAGCAGAACGTGGAACAAGAAAATCAAAAACTTAGCTTGTCCTGAAGATTACTGAAGCCAGAAGCTGAGGTAACAAAACACTCTGATAACCTTGATAGCCGGCGGGGAAATGACAAGAAAGCCCGGTTAAATAGGAAACTCCCAAATCCTAATAGAACAGGTGGACACCAGAGACAGCAGAACACAAATCACCCAGTACCATCAGTAACCACCAGAGGGAGCCCAAAAACAGAACTCACAACAAGTGGCCCATACTCTTCTATCACAACTTTGTGTAATAGTCTGTGTTAGGTTCTTTTCAGGCCTTTAACTTGAAGTTTCAATACCCGGAGGATCACTCACGTATATATATGTATGCATGGTTTGCTGATTTGATATTATTGATCTGCTCCATTTTTCATTAGCTGTTAACTGTGTGTGGTACTAGGTTCACCCTTCTCTTCATTATTGCATCTTTTACTTGTATTTTTATACTTACGTGTTACATTTTAGAAACTTGGTTTTCAATAAAAGATGTTATATTTTCGTAGCCCTAGTGTCCATTATTTTCTTGGTTGTTCAGTAGTTTAATATGGCGGAGCATATATGTTTTTTGCTCTTTGTATAGGTCTTTTAACTTTAACATGTTTGTCTATAATTTTCTTTCTAATATCCTGAGACAACTCTTTCCTTCACTTCCTCTGGTCCATGCTGAGTGTGATACACACCATGTCACTAAACAGCACAGTGAGTATCTGTAGCCCTATATACAGGCCCACTCACTGATTCCAAGATTGTAGACACCTTTCATTTCATGAGTTTTTTTTTTTTTTTAATTCTGTGGAAGGATGGTTGAAAAGCAATGTCTGACTTTCATTTGTTCATTTTATAGATCTTTTATTATTACTATTGTCTGATTCAAGTTATTTCTGTGACCATTGTGGGTTTTTCTGTCATTAAACGAGGAGTACAAATAAATTTGACCACGTGTGTATATATCACTGAAATCTACGGGAAATGGATCCGTATCATTGTTGTCTGTTATGCTATCCATTAATATATTCAGTTTTTAACATTGTGCAAGCTCAGAACAATAGAGGTGTTCAGGGATACCTTTAGTAAAAACGAATCCGTAAAAAAATGGGTGCAAAATAGTTTTCATTTTTTTATCTTTCAAAAATGGATCCATTCAAAAATGAAAACTTTGGTTTCCTATTTACGTTTGTTTTTGCTATGTTTGCAATGGAAGACAATTAGACATGTGGACAGAGCCTCAGTGTACAGGGCATAGAGAAGGTTCTTAATATAATTTTTTATAGCCTAAACAACCAAGAAATCAGGCATAAAATGCAATGTATGCATACGTTCAAAATTAGCAGCAGTACTAACATGTTCATACAGGGCTAAATTTACTTTTAGGCTATGAAAGCCTGTTCCTATAGGACAGGGGTGTCAAACTGCATTTCTCAAGGGCTGCAAACAGGTCATGTTTTCAGGATTTCTTTGTACTGCACAGGTGATAATTTAATCACCTACACAAATAATGAGTTGGTGATTAAATTATCACCTGTGCAGTACAAGGAAATCCTGAAAACATGACCTGTTTGCAGCCCTCAATGCAGTTTGACACCCCTGCTATAGGAGACGTGGAAAAAGGGAACTTGCTGAAGTGAAAGATTTCACATGAATACAACAAGCAAGGTATATTGATATGTAAATTATGCCCACATTATTTAAAGGGGTCAGAAGGTCAAAGTCATTTTCCTTCTGTCATAGAGAAAAAAATTAAATCTATACAGATATCTCAAGAGAAGGGGACTCATCATCCTCACATTAAACATTTTAGGAAGTGAGAAAACTAATTATAACAGTGGAAGAGAGAAAGAGAGCTAACACCTATATCTCCATTAACAG
The DNA here is from genome assembly GCF_032444005.1 of Ranitomeya imitator. Lineage (NCBI taxonomy): Eukaryota > Metazoa > Chordata > Amphibia > Anura > Dendrobatidae > Ranitomeya > Ranitomeya imitator. The sequence goes on along the minus strand of NC_091284.1, from coordinate 662,364,806 downwards.
TAGCAGCCCCCTGGGGTCGCCAGGTAATTACAGCATGGAGATTTGCTGAGAGATAGACAACCAGTCTGAGATTCGTTTACACAGAGGATGAGAACTGCCTTCCCAGGCATAAGCTTCCTCTCATCAAAACCTCTTTCATAGATACTCTGTCTCTGTTGTCCAGTTATGAATATTGGAGTTTGTATTGATCCGATAATTATGAGAGATACCTTGTGCCATAGGGATGAAGAGAATGCATTCATTCACATCACTATAAGGCCATTCTAACCTTCTAACAGTGGTGGTGTCACGATATTGCAGTATGATTTCCAGGGACAATGGGCACCTACCCTGTCCCTTAAGCTAGGAGGACCCTAGACTATCCCTGTCCCCCAGGTTACCCCTGATGGTTTGGATGCCGGGATCTCGTACCTTGCTATGCTCCTATAGGAACACTTATCTATTTCCTCCCACACCCAGGGAGGTATGGCACAGAAGTGTTTGGAATTATTATTATTTATTGTTATATTTATTGTTATAGCGCAATTTATTCCTCCTTTACATGTAAGGAGGGGTATACATAATGAAAACAAGTACAATAATCTTAAACAATACAAGTCATAACTGGTACAGGAGGAGAGAGGACCCTGCCCGCGAAGGCTCACAATCTACAAGGGATGGGTGAGAATACAGTAGGCGAGGGTAGAGCTGGTCATGCAGCGGTTTGGTCGATCGATGGTTACTGCAGGTTATAGGCTTGCCGGAAGAGGTAGGTCTTCAGGTTCTTTTTGAAGGTTTCGATGGTAGGTGAGAGTCTGATATGTTGGGGTAGAGGGTTCCAGAGAAGGGGTGATACGCGAGAGAAATCTTGTATACGATTGTGGGAAGAGGAGATAAGAGGGGAGTAGAGAAGGAGGTCTTGTGAGGATCGGAGGTTGCGTGTAGGTAAGTACCAGGAGACGAGGTCATAGATGTATGGAGGAGACAGGTTGTGGATGGCTTTGTACGTCATGGCTAGGGTTCTGTACTGGAGTCTCTGGGCAATGGGGAGCCAGTGAAGGGATTGACAGAGGGGAGAAGCTGGGGAATAGCGGGGGGACAGGTGGATTAGTCGGGCAGCAGAGTTTAGAATAGTTTGGAAAGGGCTTGGATATGTGGTTTGAAGGAGAGATCAGCATCAAGGATTACCCAGAGGCAGCGAGCTTGTGGGACTGGGGAGAGTGGGCAGCCATTTACTGTAATGGATAGATTCATTGGGGGGTCACGTGAGATGGGGGAAAGATGATGAATTCTGTTTTGTCCATGTTAAGTTTCAGAAATCTAGCGGAGAAGAAGGATGAAATAGTGGACTGACATTGAGGGATTCTAGTTAGTAGGGAGGTGATATCTGGTCCAGAGATGTAGATCTGAGTGTCATCAGCATAGAGATGATACTGAAAGCCATGGGATTCTATGAGCTGTCCCAGGCCTAAGGTGTAAATGGAGAAGAGCAGAGGCCCTAGGACTGAACCTTGTGGGACTCCGACAGATAGGGGGTGAGGTGAGGAGGTGGTGTGTGAGTGGGAGACGCTGAATGTCCGGTCTGTTAGGTATGATGAGATCCAGGATAGGGCCAAGTCTATGATGCCAAGGGATGAGAGGGTCTGTAATAATAAGGAATGGTCCACTGTGTCAAAGGCAGCCGACAGGTCCAGGAGGAGGAGGACAGAGTAGTGTCGCTTGCTCTTGGCCAGGGGTGGGCAATTAATTTTGCCATGGGGCCGCATGAGAAATTTGGATGGTTTCAGAGGGCCGGACAAATATAATTAACTCATCTTTTCATAAACAAACAGTATGTTAAACAATGCAGACATTTACATTTTATTTCTGCCCCCATAATGTCCAGATTTCATTTGTGCCCCCATAATGTCCAGATTTCATTAATTTGTGCCCCTATAGTGTCCAGATTTCATTCATTTTTTCCCCCCATAATGTCCAGATTTCATTCATTTGTGCCCCCATAATGTCCAGATTTCATTCATTTGTGCCCCATAATGTCCAGATTTCATTCATTTGTGCCCCCATAATGTCCAGATTTCATTCATTTGTGCCCCCATAATGTCCAGATTTCATTCATTTGTGCCCCCATAATGTCCAGATTTCATTCATTTGTGCCCCCATAATGTCCAGATTTCATTCATTTGTGCCCCCATAAAGTCCAGATTTCATTTGTGCCCCCATAATGTCCAGATTTCATTTGTGCCCCCATACTGTCCTGATTTGTCACTTGTGCCCCCATACTGTCCTGATTTGTCACTTGTGCCCCCATACTGTCCTGATTTGTCACTTGTGCCCCCATACTGTCCTGATTTGTCACTTGTGCCCCCATACTGTCCTGATTTGTCACTTGTGCCCCCATACTGTCCTGATTTGTCACTTGTGCCCCCATACTGTCCTTATTTGTCACTTGTGCCCCCATAGTGACAAATCAGGACAGTATGGGGGCACAAGTGACAAATCAGGACAGTATGGGGCCCATACTGTCCTGATTTGTCACTTGTGCCCCCATCATACTGTCCTGACTCCTAATAATTGTGCCCCACAGCCCCATAATTTCCTGTTTGTGCTGCCCCCATCCGCATCCCCCCAGGGCTGGCCACTACTCCCTCCCCCTCCCCCCTATCATGCATGAACGCAGGCAGGCGCCAGGCAGCTCCATTACCCGGTCCCCGCGGCCGCGGTATGGAGCACTTACCACCGACCACCGGCACCGTCCGACCCCACAAGTTACAACAGTACAGCCGCACAGAACACCGGCGTCCGGCACAACGGATGAAGGAGCAGCGCAGCAGCCTGTGTCACGCTCAGTGACGTCACCCGCTGCTGGCGCTTCCCTGATGCGGAAGTGCCAGCAGCGGTCAGCGCCTCTCAGCGGACAGGGGTTTCAACGCAGGGTGCACAGGCGCAGGCGCTGGAGTGGCGGAAGAGAAGGGGAACCTGGCTGGTAGCACCGTAGCAACGTGCAGCAGCTGCACTGTCTCTGGCGGCTGGCCGAGCGGTGCCGCGGGCGGCGGGCCGTTTAAAATCATCAAGCGGGCCGGATGCGGCCCGTGGGCCGCATCTTGCCCAGGTCTGCTCTTGGCAGTTAAGAGGTCATTGGTGACCTTAGTTAGGGCAGTTTCAGTGGAGTGGTGTGACCGGAAGCCAGATTGTAAGCGGTCAAAGAGGGAGCAAGAAGAGAGATGGGAGGACAGTTCAAGGTAGATGTGTTGTTCCAGTAGCTTGGAGGCATAGGGGAGAAGTGATATAGGGCAATAGCTAGATATATAGGATGGGTCAAGAGAGGGCTTTTTGAGGATAGGTGTGATGGAGGCATGTGATGGAGGAATAACACACACCTGACAGACAAAGCAAAACAGATAGGATTAAAAGAAAATCACAATCATACAGAAACGTTCACAAAATGACTGAGTGAGAATCACAATAGGAGTAAGTGGGACAAACCAAATGGGGAGAGGATTAGGAAACACACTAACTAAATCCAGGCATAAATCTCTTGAAAACAACTCCAATCACCAGCTCCTATATCTGAACTCTCCTTCAACTCCAAACCAAGAAGTGGTAAACTATCACTGGGAAGGAAAGAAGCCAGAAAGTGCGTTATTAAACCTGCACAAACTCAGAAAGGTTGATACAGTAAGACAGAGAACTCCAAGAGTCCCACTAAGCAGTTTAACCCTTGCAGAAAAAGAGCAAATAAAGCCAGAACTGCTGACAGGAGGGTGAAGCCATTCTAACAATTGCAGGTGTATGTGTCACCAGGCACACCAATCAACTGACCCCACTCTGTCACGGAATTCCCATGATAGGTGTAATCTGTGTGACCGCCGAGCTATTATCTTTCACAATTGGTGGCAGTGGTGGGATCCGCGTGACCCCTCGACTGTTATTCGTGACACCTAATAAATCCCTATCTATTTAATGCCATAATCTAAACTATTTTCTAACATACTTGCATTAAACATTCCATTCTAACATACTTGCATTAAACATTCCATTCTAACATACTTGCATTAAAATTACTATTATTCTTATTTCACCTCCTTTTTGATGACACTTCATTTGAAAATCCCAGTACTTCCTGGCATACACAAAATGAAGCATCATCAGCGGGAAGAGCCTGCGGTCACCACCACCACAGCCTCTGCCCCATTCCTGAAAGAAAGCATCATCAGTGACAGTCATTTCAGGGGCTGAGCTAGTCCCTGCGTGCTGTGCAATGGGCGATGTGCACAATGACAGAGCGCTCTCTGTTGCCGGCTGAGATCAGCAGAATACTCAGCGTGCAGAAACCAGCATCACAATTGCAAAGGAACTTGTCTTTGCATGTCAGCTAGTCTGACATCACATTCTGTTGCCAGCTCGTTACAGCTGATCAACAGACAGTGCGCTGTCAATGTGCACATTGCACAGTGCACAGCAAACAGGGACAAGCCCAGCCCCTGAAATGGATGTCAATGATGATGCTTTATGTCAGAGATGGGGCAGAGGCTGCAGCCGTGACCGTAGCACCTGCCCCCTGACTACGCTTTGCTTGAGTATCCTATCATACACTGGGATTCTCAAATGAAACATCGTCAAAAAGTGGAAAAAAAAAATTACATAAACAGTCAGTGTAGTTAGTGAAGGATATGACATTTTTAATTCAAGTATATAAGAAAATAGGTTATATTATGGCATTAAAAAGACAGATTTAGGAGGAAAATTATTTTGACCATTGGACCACTCATTTAAGGTGCTCACAATGGGAGAGATATGACTTATGCAAAGTCAGAGATTCCGATTAAGCCTATAATGTTATTAACATAACAAGTATTACTGCATAAACTGGGCTAAAAAGTTACAAACAAAAACTACTCTTTCAATGTTGTTTTGCCTTCATTCATGCAGTAAGTACATAACGATTTTTGGAACACTTATGGGAGATTTTCATCTTGGAAACATCATTACTGCAACTTTCCTTTGATCATCAAAATAAATCCCGAGCATTAAAATTTAATTCAGTGAGTTTCCAAAAACATCTAAGGGAAATATATCTTGTTTAAGCCGTTTAGGGCATCATTTTAGCAATGTGTTTAAAAGATAATCTGTTCTAGTGTGCACACCGACACATGCTGGATGGGCCGCATGCTGTGCTACAATAGACATTTATTGCTTGTTTTGGAGATAAGAGTCCACAATTGTATTAATAGTCATATTATATTTCATTCTATAATTTGTAAAGCGCTGCGGAATATGTTGGCGCTATATAAATAAAAATTATTATTATTATATTGCCATATGGATTTATGAGTGGAAAAAACAATATATTCCTTGTACTCTATTGACAAAGAAACTGTTGCCCAAACTTCTTTTGTAGAAATTTGTAGCTATAGAGATTTGTAAAGTTGATTTCTCCTTCAAGACGGTGCCCTTTTTTGTTTTTGCGTTTTAGTGATGAGCGAGTGTACTCGTTGCTCGGGTTTTCCCGAGTACGCTCGGGTGACCTCCGAGTATTTGTTATTACGCTGAATAAATGTGAGGAATGCCTGTTTGTTAGGGAATTCCCACATGTATTCAGCTTATCTGCAATAACAAATACTCGGAGGTCACCCGAGCGTGCTCGGGAAAACCCAAGCAACGAGTTTACTCACTCATCACTATTGCGCTTCTGTTTTTCGCTCCCCTTCTTCCCAGAACCATAACTTTTTTATTTTCCCATCAATATGGCCATGTGAGGGCTTGTTTTTTTGAGGGACAAGTTGTACTTTTAAACTAAACCTTTGGTTTTACCATGTACTCAAAAATGGGGAAAAAGTTTTAGGTACGGTGAAATTGCCAAAAAATTGCAATTCCACAACTGTTTTTTTTTATTTATTTTTTTACCATGTTCACCAAATGCTAAAACTGACCTGACATTATGATTCTCCAGGTCATGATGAGTTCATAGAAACCAAAAATGTCTAGTTTTTTTTTTATTTAAGTAGTGAAAAAAAATCCAAATTGTGTTAAAATAAAAACTGCATCATATTCCGAGACCCGTAGCTCAATTTTTCGTGATCTTGGGGTGGGTGAGGGCTTATTTTTTGCGTGCAAAGCTGACATTTTTAATGATAGCATTTTGGTGTGGACAAGATCTTTTCATTGTCCGTTATTGCATTTAGATACAATGTTGCATTGACCAAAAAACGTACCGTAATTCTGGTGTTTTGACTTTTTTTCGCTATGCTGTTTACAGATTCTTTGTATAGCTTGATAGACTGGGCGATTATGAGTGTGGCGATACCAAGTATGTGTATGTTTGATTTTTTTATTTATTTTGAATGGGGCGAAAAAGGGGGTGACTTGAACTTTTTTTTTTTTTAATATTTTTAAAAACATTTTTTTTTAACTTTTGGCATGCTTTAATAATCTCCATGGGAGACTAGAAGCTGCCATAACCTGATCAGCTCTGCTACATACAAACGATCTGATGATCGCCTGTATGTAGCAGAATTGCTGACTTGCTATGCGTACCGACCACCTTGCGGCGCTCATAGCAATCCAGCAGTGACATTCATAGAGGTCTGCAGGAGACCTCTGATTGTCATGCAAACCCATTGGTGACTTGCGGTCATGTGACACAGACGCCGATGGGCTGGATTTCCGGCGCGATTGTGCCGCAGCTGTTAGAGGTACATGTCAGCTGTTGAAAACAGCTGACATGTGCCAGGAAAGATGTGGGCTCAGCACATGTCCGGCGCATGTCGTGAAGGGGCTAAAGAGTTGTAACACCTTCCAGAACAGGCAGTTTTCCATTTTTCTTTGTGTTTTCGTTTTTTCCTTCCTTTCCTGCCATACCTTTTATATTTTTCTGTGCATGCAGCCATATGAAGTACTGTTTTTTGTTGCAGTTTTGAATGACAACATTCATTTTACCATTTAATTCACTAAAAAATGGGGGGGGGGGGGAATCCATGTGCGGTGCAATTGCACAAAACAATGCAATTTTTGGGGGGGTTTTGTTGTTACGACCTGGCAATAAGATTCTCCAAGTCAGTATGATTGCGAGCATCCTACTAAACATTTTTAGTTGTCTTTTTTTATTTAATGGGTACATTTGGGGAAAAAAACTGGTTATATCTCCTTGTTTTGAGACTTGTAACATTTTATATTTTTCAGTCGATGGAGCCATGTGAAAGCTTGTGCCTTTGCGTGGCAAGTTAATGCTTTTATCAATATCATTTCAGGATATGTTTCAATTGCTTCGTCTTGAATTTTTTTGCAGTGGTGCGCTGACCAGAAAAATGCAATTCTCATATTTCAATTTTTTTTTTCTTTTATGGTGTTTACTGATCCAGTAAATTCATTTTATATTTTGACAGATCGGACTTTTAAAGAGGCAGTGATACTAAATATGTTTATCTAAAATATGTATATATACAGTATACTTATTTTTAGTGGGTGAAAAAGGGAGTTGATTCAAATTTTTCTAGATTTTAAAAAAACATGTTTTATATTTTATCTTTTTACTCCCCTTAGGTGACTAGAACCTGCGATTGTCTGATCACATATAAAATTGTATCAAATGTTAATAATCATGGGCTCCTACAGTATGTACATCAGGTACAGGCTGATCTTCAGAGAAGTACTAAGATGGCAGGCGCAGGATGTTCAGCAAACCACCTGCTGCCTAGGCAATCCATTGGTACGTAGAGTCACATAGCAGGGAGCCAATAGCTTTGTGGAACATCGCTCCACCCAGATTGCACGTTCTACATGCTGCTGTTAGTGATACACAGCTGCATTTAAGAAGTTAACAGCAGCGGGCGGAGCTCAGCTTAAAGGTGTTGCTTCTGTTTTGATCTGGTATGCCTTGCTAGTAATAGTGGGTTATATAGCTTATGTTCATGATTATTCCCACAAACTTCTCATATTGTGCTAGTTCTGCTCCACCCCATTTTTCATATATACGGCAGGTAAAATAAATATTCAACATGTCACCAATTTTCTAAGTAAATATATTTCTAAAGTAGCTATTGACATGAAATTCTCACCAGATGTCGGTAACAGCCCATCCAATCCACACATGCAAAGAAATTAAACCATAGATGTCCATAAATTAAGTTATGCATTATAATGAGAAATTACACAGGGACAAAGTATTGAACACATAAAGAAAGAGGTGCAAAAAGCCATGGAAAGTCCTGACACCAGCTGAAATCTATCAGTAATTAGAACGCAATCTTGGCACTTAATGAAAAATAATATTGGCTGGTTCAACTGATGTCCTGCTGTATAAAATGGTGACTCCTTACCAAGGTGCCACACAAGAAACATCTCATGATGGATAAAACCAGTGAGCTGTCTGAAGACCTTCACAACCTTATTGTTGTAAAACATAGCATTGGTTAGAGAAGAATTGCTAAACTATTGAAGGTTCTAGTGAGCACTGTTGGGGCCATAATCTGGAAGTGGAAACTTAATTTATGGACATCTATGATTTGATTTCTTTGCCTGTGTGGGTTAGATGGGTTGTGTTATGAACTGGTGTGTTACGAGTCGAGTTTCCTCTGCTGCACAGGGGGAATCTCGATCCGTCTCCACTGCGGTCTCCCATTCTCCTCCAGCCGCAGTGGAGTCTGCTCAGCAGGGACGTCGATCTCAGCGTCTCGCTCAGTCTGACTCCCTATTGAATGTCTGTTCGCGGAAGGTGTATGTTTGCTAATCTAGCGCCCGACTTATCCAACAGCACGAAACACACATTGCAGCGTCCTCTTGCTGTGTCCGCCTGTACGGCGCCGTGCCCTTGCCTTGCGCTTTCCATACCAAGCCAGTGTGGTTGGTGGCATCCGTCAGTGCGGCATTGCTCGCACTCCTGTGCATTCATATATTTTTATTTAGTTACCTTACACACCCAGTTGCGGTGTAGTGCCAGCGAGGGTCTAATCGGACTTCAATCCCAGTTGGGGTTAAGTACGCTGACTACTCGCTCGCGCTTTAGGTGCGGTACCGCGATCCTGTGACGCAACAGGATTGCTCCCTTCACGCTGGGTGAGGTTGAACCCACGTGTATATACTTTAGTGTACCGCCATATAGCCTGTATTTACTAGCAGCAGGTTTTCACCTGCACGGTGGACCCCGGACTGCGAAAGCATCTGTATCATCTTTCTTGGTGCGTTCCGCCAGTCCTAACATAATACTAGCGCCAGGGTCTGGCTAGTAAATGATGGACGATCAGCGTTCACAGCGGTACATCCAGCAGCTGGAGGGAAGGTTGGCGGCTCTTGAGCGTTCAACCTCAGCTGTGGATGTCACTGCTGTCGCTGTACAGGCTGCGAGTGTTGCTGCAGCCACCTTGTCCACTGCTGCTCTTGTCCCGACTCTAACTCGCCTCCCGCTTCCAGAGAAATTCTCTGGTGACAGTAAGTCTTGTAGGGGTTTCGTGAGTCAGTGCTCTATCCATCTCGAGCTTCTGGCCTCTCGTTTCCCTACAGAGCGGGCTAAGGTGGGAATTATAGTGTCTCTTCTGTCGGACAGAGCATTGCAGTGGGCTACGCCGCTATGGGAGCGTAGCGATCATGTGGTGCAGAGTGCTCCGTTGTTTCTGAGCACTCTGAAACAGGTCTTTTTGGGACTTCGTGTCACCCATGATACGGCGCTCCAATTGTTGGCATTGACTCAGGGCTCATCCCTGGTCAGTCATTTTGCCGTCCACTTCCGCACCTTAGCATCTGAGCTGGAGTGGTCGGATAAAGCCCTCATTCCAATATTTTGGAGGGGGCTGGCTGACCACGTTAAGGACGCCCTGGCCACTAGGGAAATTCCCGCCACACTGGAGGAATTAATAACTCTATCCATTCGAATTGATCTCCGTTTTCACGAGCGGAGGTTAGAGAGAGCCCAGTGTAGGCAGAGGTTTCGGCTGGCTCCCACCTTCGCCAAACCTTTGGAATCTCCAGACCAGGCTCCTGAGCTCCATGAGCCTGTGGTAGAGTCTCGAGCAGGATCTAAGTCTTGGACCGCTCGTGCACTCCAGATATGTCATCTTTGCCAACAGTCTGGACATCTTGCCTCCAGATGTCTCCAGCGGTCGAGGAAACTTCAGCGTCTAGTGGTAGTTGGTGGAGGTGCACTAGACACAGGATGGGTCAAGAGAGGGCTTTTTGAGGATAGGTGTGATGGAGGCATGTGATGGAGGAATAACACACACCTGACAGACAAAGCAAAACAGATAGGATTAAAAGAAAATCACAATCATACAGAAACGTTCACAAAATGACTGAGTGAGAATCACAATAGGAGTAAGTGGGACAAACCAAATGGGGAGAGGATTAGGAAACACACTAACTAAATCCAGGCATAAATCTCTTGAAAACAACTCCAATCACCAGCTCCTATATCTGAACTCTCCTTCAACTCCAAACCAAGAAGTGGTAAACTATCACTGGGAAGGAAAGAAGCCAGAAAGTGCGTTATTAAACCTGCACAAACTCAGAAAGGTTGATACAGTAAGACAGAGAACTCCAAGAGTCCCACTAAGCAGTTTAACCCTTGCAGAAAAAGAGCAAATAAAGCCAGAACTGCTGACAGGAGGGTGAAGCCATTCTAACAATTGCAGGTGTATGTGTCACCAGGCACACCAATCAACTGACCCCACTCTGTCACGGAATTCCCATGATAGGTGTAATCTGTGTGACCGCCGAGCTATTATCTTTCACAATTGGTGGCAGTGGTGGGATCCGCGTGACCCCTCGACTGTTATTCGTGACACCTAATAAATCCCTATCTATTTAATGCCATAATCTAAACTATTTTCTAACATACTTGCATTAAACATTCCATTCTAACATACTTGCATTAAACATTCCATTCTAACATACTTGCATTAAAATTACTATTATTCTTATTTCACCTCCTTTTTGATGACACTTCATTTGAAAATCCCAGTACTTCCTGGCATACACAAAATGAAGCATCATCAGCGGGAAGAGCCTGCGGTCACCACCACCACAGCCTCTGCCCCATTCCTGAAAGAAAGCATCATCAGTGACAGTCATTTCAGGGGCTGAGCTAGTCCCTGCGTGCTGTGCAATGGGCGATGTGCACAATGACAGAGCGCTCTCTGTTGCCGGCTGAGATCAGCAGAATACTCAGCGTGCAGAAACCAGCATCACAATTGCAAAGGAACTTGTCTTTGCATGTCAGCTAGTCTGACATCACATTCTGTTGCCAGCTCGTTACAGCTGATCAACAGACAGTGCGCTGTCAATGTGCACATTGCACAGTGCACAGCAAACAGGGACAAGCCCAGCCCCTGAAATGGATGTCAATGATGATGCTTTATGTCAGAGATGGGGCAGAGGCTGCAGCCGTGACCGTAGCACCTGCCCCCTGACTACGCTTTGCTTGAGTATCCTATCATACACTGGGATTCTCAAATGAAACATCGTCAAAAAGTGGAAAAAAAAAATTACATAAACAGTCAGTGTAGTTAGTGAAGGATATGACATTTTTAATTCAAGTATATAAGAAAATAGGTTATATTATGGCATTAAAAAGACAGATTTAGGAGGAAAATTATTTTGACCATTGGACCACTCATTTAAGGTGCTCACAATGGGAGAGATATGACTTATGCAAAGTCAGAGATTCCGATTAAGCCTATAATGTTATTAACATAACAAGTATTACTGCATAAACTGGGCTAAAAAGTTACAAACAAAAACTACTCTTTCAATGTTGTTTTGCCTTCATTCATGCAGTAAGTACATAACGATTTTTGGAACACTTATGGGAGATTTTCATCTTGGAAACATCATTACTGCAACTTTCCTTTGATCATCAAAATAAATCCCGAGCATTAAAATTTAATTCAGTGAGTTTCCAAAAACATCTAAGGGAAATATATCTTGTTTAAGCCGTTTAGGGCATCATTTTAGCAATGTGTTTAAAAGATAATCTGTTCTAGTGTGCACACCGACACATGCTGGATGGGCCGCATGCTGTGCTACAATAGACATTTATTGCTTGTTTTGGAGATAAGAGTCCACAATTGTATTAATAGTCATATTATATTTCATTCTATAATTTGTAAAGCGCTGCGGAATATGTTGGCGCTATATAAATAAAAATTATTATTATTATATTGCCATATGGATTTATGAGTGGAAAAAACAATATATTCCTTGTACTCTATTGACAAAGAAACTGTTGCCCAAACTTCTTTTGTAGAAATTTGTAGCTATAGAGATTTGTAAAGTTGATTTCTCCTTCAAGACGGTGCCCTTTTTTGTTTTTGCGTTTTAGTGATGAGCGAGTGTACTCGTTGCTCGGGTTTTCCCGAGTACGCTCGGGTGACCTCCGAGTATTTGTTATTACGCTGAATAAATGTGAGGAATGCCTGTTTGTTAGGGAATTCCCACATGTATTCAGCTTATCTGCAATAACAAATACTCGGAGGTCACCCGAGCGTGCTCGGGAAAACCCAAGCAACGAGTTTACTCACTCATCACTATTGCGCTTCTGTTTTTCGCTCCCCTTCTTCCCAGAACCATAACTTTTTTATTTTCCCATCAATATGGCCATGTGAGGGCTTGTTTTTTTGAGGGACAAGTTGTACTTTTAAACTAAACCTTTGGTTTTACCATGTACTCAAAAATGGGGAAAAAGTTTTAGGTACGGTGAAATTGCCAAAAAATTGCAATTCCACAACTGTTTTTTTTTATTTATTTTTTTACCATGTTCACCAAATGCTAAAACTGACCTGACATTATGATTCTCCAGGTCATGATGAGTTCATAGAAACCAAAAATGTCTAGTTTTTTTTTTATTTAAGTAGTGAAAAAAAATCCAAATTGTGTTAAAATAAAAACTGCATCATATTCCGAGACCCGTAGCTCAATTTTTCGTGATCTTGGGGTGGGTGAGGGCTTATTTTTTGCGTGCAAAGCTGACATTTTTAATGATAGCATTTTGGTGTGGACAAGATCTTTTCATTGTCCGTTATTGCATTTAGATACAATGTTGCATTGACCAAAAAACGTACCGTAATTCTGGTGTTTTGACTTTTTTTCGCTATGCTGTTTACAGATTCTTTGTATAGCTTGATAGACTGGGCGATTATGAGTGTGGCGATACCAAGTATGTGTATGTTTGATTTTTTTATTTATTTTGAATGGGGCGAAAAAGGGGGTGACTTGAACTTTTTTTTTTTTTAATATTTTTAAAAACATTTTTTTTTAACTTTTGGCATGCTTTAATAATCTCCATGGGAGACTAGAAGCTGCCATAACCTGATCAGCTCTGCTACATACAAACGATCTGATGATCGCCTGTATGTAGCAGAATTGCTGACTTGCTATGCGTACCGACCACCTTGCGGCGCTCATAGCAATCCAGCAGTGACATTCATAGAGGTCTGCAGGAGACCTCTGATTGTCATGCAAACCCATTGGTGACTTGCGGTCATGTGACACAGACGCCGATGGGCTGGATTTCCGGCGCGATTGTGCCGCAGCTGTTAGAGGTACATGTCAGCTGTTGAAAACAGCTGACATGTGCCAGGAAAGATGTGGGCTCAGCACATGTCCGGCGCATGTCGTGAAGGGGCTAAAGAGTTGTAACACCTTCCAGAACAGGCAGTTTTCCATTTTTCTTTGTGTTTTCGTTTTTTCCTTCCTTTCCTGCCATACCTTTTATATTTTTCTGTGCATGCAGCCATATGAAGTACTGTTTTTTGTTGCAGTTTTGAATGACAACATTCATTTTACCATTTAATTCACTAAAAAATGGGGGGGGGGGGGAATCCATGTGCGGTGCAATTGCACAAAACAATGCAATTTTTGGGGGGGTTTTGTTGTTACGACCTGGCAATAAGATTCTCCAAGTCAGTATGATTGCGAGCATCCTACTAAACATTTTTAGTTGTCTTTTTTTATTTAATGGGTACATTTGGGGAAAAAAACTGGTTATATCTCCTTGTTTTGAGACTTGTAACATTTTATATTTTTCAGTCGATGGAGCCATGTGAAAGCTTGTGCCTTTGCGTGGCAAGTTAATGCTTTTATCAATATCATTTCAGGATATGTTTCAATTGCTTCGTCTTGAATTTTTTTGCAGTGGTGCGCTGACCAGAAAAATGCAATTCTCATATTTCAATTTTTTTTTTCTTTTATGGTGTTTACTGATCCAGTAAATTCATTTTATATTTTGACAGATCGGACTTTTAAAGAGGCAGTGATACTAAATATGTTTATCTAAAATATGTATATATACAGTATACTTATTTTTAGTGGGTGAAAAAGGGAGTTGATTCAAATTTTTCTAGATTTTAAAAAAACATGTTTTATATTTTATCTTTTTACTCCCCTTAGGTGACTAGAACCTGCGATTGTCTGATCACATATAAAATTGTATCAAATGTTAATAATCATGGGCTCCTACAGTATGTACATCAGGTACAGGCTGATCTTCAGAGAAGTACTAAGATGGCAGGCGCAGGATGTTCAGCAAACCACCTGCTGCCTAGGCAATCCATTGGTACGTAGAGTCACATAGCAGGGAGCCAATAGCTTTGTGGAACATCGCTCCACCCAGATTGCACGTTCTACATGCTGCTGTTAGTGATACACAGCTGCATTTAAGAAGTTAACAGCAGCGGGCGGAGCTCAGCTTAAAGGTGTTGCTTCTGTTTTGATCTGGTATGCCTTGCTAGTAATAGTGGGTTATATAGCTTATGTTCATGATTATTCCCACAAACTTCTCATATTGTGCTAGTTCTGCTCCACCCCATTTTTCATATATACGGCAGGTAAAATAAATATTCAACATGTCACCAATTTTCTAAGTAAATATATTTCTAAAGTAGCTATTGACATGAAATTCTCACCAGATGTCGGTAACAGCCCATCCAATCCACACATGCAAAGAAATTAAACCATAGATGTCCATAAATTAAGTTATGCATTATAATGAGAAATTACACAGGGACAAAGTATTGAACACATAAAGAAAGAGGTGCAAAAAGCCATGGAAAGTCCTGACACCAGCTGAAATCTATCAGTAATTAGAACGCAATCTTGGCACTTAATGAAAAATAATATTGGCTGGTTCAACTGATGTCCTGCTGTATAAAATGGTGACTCCTTACCAAGGTGCCACACAAGAAACATCTCATGATGGATAAAACCAGTGAGCTGTCTGAAGACCTTCACAACCTTATTGTTGTAAAACATAGCATTGGTTAGAGAAGAATTGCTAAACTATTGAAGGTTCTAGTGAGCACTGTTGGGGCCATAATCTGGAAGTGGAAACTTAATTTATGGACATCTATGATTTGATTTCTTTGCCTGTGTGGGTTAGATGGGTTGTGTTATGAACTGGTGTGTTACGAGTCGAGTTTCCTCTGCTGCACAGGGGGAATCTCGATCCGTCTCCACTGCGGTCTCCCATTCTCCTCCAGCCGCAGTGGAGTCTGCTCAGCAGGGACGTCGATCTCAGCGTCTCGCTCAGTCTGACTCCCTATTGAATGTCTGTTCGCGGAAGGTGTATGTTTGCTAATCTAGCGCCCGACTTATCCAACAGCACGAAACACACATTGCAGCGTCCTCTTGCTGTGTCCGCCTGTACGGCGCCGTGCCCTTGCCTTGCGCTTTCCATACCAAGCCAGTGTGGTTGGTGGCATCCGTCAGTGCGGCATTGCTCGCACTCCTGTGCATTCATATATTTTTATTTAGTTACCTTACACACCCAGTTGCGGTGTAGTGCCAGCGAGGGTCTAATCGGACTTCAATCCCAGTTGGGGTTAAGTACGCTGACTACTCGCTCGCGCTTTAGGTGCGGTACCGCGATCCTGTGACGCAACAGGATTGCTCCCTTCACGCTGGGTGAGGTTGAACCCACGTGTATATACTTTAGTGTACCGCCATATAGCCTGTATTTACTAGCAGCAGGTTTTCACCTGCACGGTGGACCCCGGACTGCGAAAGCATCTGTATCATCTTTCTTGGTGCGTTCCGCCAGTCCTAACATAATACTAGCGCCAGGGTCTGGCTAGTAAATGATGGACGATCAGCGTTCACAGCGGTACATCCAGCAGCTGGAGGGAAGGTTGGCGGCTCTTGAGCGTTCAACCTCAGCTGTGGATGTCACTGCTGTCGCTGTACAGGCTGCGAGTGTTGCTGCAGCCACCTTGTCCACTGCTGCTCTTGTCCCGACTCTAACTCGCCTCCCGCTTCCAGAGAAATTCTCTGGTGACAGTAAGTCTTGTAGGGGTTTCGTGAGTCAGTGCTCTATCCATCTCGAGCTTCTGGCCTCTCGTTTCCCTACAGAGCGGGCTAAGGTGGGAATTATAGTGTCTCTTCTGTCGGACAGAGCATTGCAGTGGGCTACGCCGCTATGGGAGCGTAGCGATCATGTGGTGCAGAGTGCTCCGTTGTTTCTGAGCACTCTGAAACAGGTCTTTTTGGGACTTCGTGTCACCCATGATACGGCGCTCCAATTGTTGGCATTGACTCAGGGCTCATCCCTGGTCAGTCATTTTGCCGTCCACTTCCGCACCTTAGCATCTGAGCTGGAGTGGTCGGATAAAGCCCTCATTCCAATATTTTGGAGGGGGCTGGCTGACCACGTTAAGGACGCCCTGGCCACTAGGGAAATTCCCGCCACACTGGAGGAATTAATAACTCTATCCATTCGAATTGATCTCCGTTTTCACGAGCGGAGGTTAGAGAGAGCCCAGTGTAGGCAGAGGTTTCGGCTGGCTCCCACCTTCGCCAAACCTTTGGAATCTCCAGACCAGGCTCCTGAGCTCCATGAGCCTGTGGTAGAGTCTCGAGCAGGATCTAAGTCTTGGACCGCTCGTGCACTCCAGATATGTCATCTTTGCCAACAGTCTGGACATCTTGCCTCCAGATGTCTCCAGCGGTCGAGGAAACTTCAGCGTCTAGTGGTAGTTGGTGGAGGTGCACTAGACACGACGACGTTTGCCTCCAAATTGTCCTTTAAGGGGACAATAACATTGGGCTCATCCTCTCACTCGGTGGAACTCTGCGTGGATTCTGGGGCGGAGGGCAATTTTATGTCTTCAGCCTTCGCCCAACGTCACGCAATTCCTCTGGTCATGCTATCTCAACCAGTAACGGTACGAGTGGTGAATGGGTCGACACTGCCCACACAGATTACACATCAAACTATCCCTTTCACTCTGTCCATGTCACCATCTCATCAGGAGATTATATCTCTACTCGTCATTCCTGAGGGAATTGATGAGGTTCTCTTGGGGATACCTTGGTTACGGTACCACTCTCCTCACATCGAGTGGTCCTCAGGCAGAATTCTGGGATGGGGTGAATCTTGTGGGAACAGGTGTCATCGAGAGTGCGTTCAGGTTACTACTACAGAGGTACCCGCAGATCTCTCCTCTCTCCCCAAGCAATATTGGTCTTATGCAGACGTGTTCTCCAAAAAGGCAGCGGAGACTCTTCCGCCCCATCGCCCCTATGACTGTCCTATTGATCTCTTGCCTGGTGCTGAGCCTCCCCGGGGTCGAGTCTATCCATTATCTCTCCCGGAAACGGAGGCAATGTCTCAGTACATACAAGAGAATCTGGCAAGAGGGTTCATCAGGAAGTCAGTGTCAACTGCTGGGGCAGGGTTCTTTTTCGTGCAGAAGAAGAATGGAGAACTACGTCCATGCATAGACTACAGGGGTCTTAATGCTATCACAGTTAAGAACAAGTACCCTTTGCCGTTGATATCTGAGCTTTTTGATAGGCTTCGGGGAGCTAGAGTGTTTACTAAACTAGATCTGCGGGGTGCTTATAATCTGATTCGCATCCGTGAGGGGGACGAGTGGAAAACGGCATTTAACACCAGAGATGGGCACTATGAGTATCTGGTGATGCCCTTCGGGCTCTGTAATGCACCTGCCGTTTTCCAAGACTTTGTCAATGACATCTTCCGGGATATGCTTTCCACCTCGGTGGTAGTCTATCTGGATGATATTCTCATCTTTTCTCCTGATATTGACTCCCACCGGAGAGATGTTGGCAAAGTCTTCGACCTCCTACGGGCAAACTCTCTTTATGCGAAGTTGGAGAAGTGTGTGTTTGAGCAGGAGTCCTTACATTTCCTGGGCTATATCATCTCCGCCCAGGGATTGGCTATGGATCCTGCCAAACTACAGGCTGTGATGGACTGGCAAGAACCCCATTCTCTTAAAGCGGTGCAGCGCTTTATGGGGTTCATAAACTATTACCGCCAGTTCATTCCCCACTTCTCAACTCTGGTGGCTCCCTTGGTAGCCCTCACCAAGAAGGGAGCGAACCCCAAATTGTGGTCGGAAGAGGTCTCCAAGGCCTTCACTTCTATTAAGTCCCCCTTTGCTAGCGCTCCCATCTTACATCGTCACGATGTGGATAAGCCTTTCCTAATGGAGGTGGATGCCTCGTCCGTTGGTGCTGGAGCAGTCCTCTACCAAAAGGATGCTCAAGGTCGGAAGTATCCATGCTTCTTCTTCTCTAAGACCTTCACGCCAGCGGAGAGGAACTACTCCATCGGGGACAGGGAGTTGCTAGCAATGAAGTTGGCCTTTTCGGATTGGAGACACCTTCTGGAAGGTGCGCGGTTTCCCTTCCAAGTTTACACGGACCACAAAAATTTGGTCTATTTGCAGACAGCTCAGCGGCTAAATTCTCGCCAGGCCAGATGGTCCCTGTTCTTCTCCCGGCTCCACTTTTCTCTTCATTATCTCGCCGGGGAGAAGAATATCCGTGCTGACGCTCTCTCTCGCTCCCTTATGTCAACTGAGGAGGAGGAAGAGGAGCCTCGGCTTATTGTCCCTTCCGAGAGCCTGAGAACCGTGGCGCCGGTTTCGCTAGAGTCTGTGCCTCTGGGCAAGACTTTTGTGCCCATTAATTTGCGACCGGAGGTTCTCTCTTGGGCTCATTCGTCCAGGGTGGGTGGACACTTTGGGACAAAGAGGACATCTGAGCTACTGGCGAGGACGTACTGGTGGCCGCATATGGTCCGGGATGTCAGGGATTATGTTCTGGCGTGTGTCTCCTGCGCCAAAAATAAATCTCCGCGTCAAAGGCCAGCTGGTTTGCTCTATCCCCTGCCGGTGGCAGATAGGCCCTGGGAGATGGTCGGGATGGACTTTGTTGTGGGTTTGCCCAAGTCTCGCGGCTGTACCATCATTTGGGTCATCACCGATCATTTCTCAAAAATGGTGCATTTGGTGCCGCTACCACGGTTACCTTCTGCACGGGCCTTGGCAGCGTTGTTCATTAGACATATCTTCCGCCTGCATGGTATGCCAGACAAAATTGTCAGTGACCGGGGTCCCCAGTTTGCGTCTCGGTTCTGGAGAGAGCTCTGTCGTCTTCTCAGTATTGAGTTGAATCTCTCGTCCGCTTATCATCCCGAGACGAATGGGTTGGTAGAGAGGGCCAACCAGACCTTGGTCACATACCTGCGACATTTTGTTTCAGCCAGGCAGGATGACTGGGCATCCTTGCTATCATGGGCAGAGTTTGCACTGAACAACGCCGTAGCCGACTCCACTGGACAAACCCCATTCCTCCTCAACTATGGTCAGCATCCACGGGTACCTGTGCCTATGCCCGTGTCTTCCGCCGACTCCAGGGTGGCAGACTGGGCTGTGGAGGCACGGGATATTTGGGACCGCACTCAGGATGCCATTCAGGCCTCTAAGGAGAGAATGAGGTCCTCCGCCGATGCTCATCGGCGCCCCGCTCCGACCTTTGCTCCTGGCGACTTGGTGTGGCTCTCCGCCCGTAACATCAGGCTGCGAGTTGAGTCCACTAAATTTGCTCCTCGCTACTTGGGCCCATTCAAGGTCCTCGAGCAGGTTAATCCTGTGGTCTATCGTTTGGCCCTTCCGCCACACCTGGGTATCACCGACACCTTTCATGTGTCCCTCTTGAAACCCGTGTATATGTCCCGGTTCTCCGAGTCATCTGCTGGGACATCGGGTTCGTCTATGGACGATTATGAGGTGAACGCTATTTTGGGGTGCAAGGTGGTGCGTGGTAAAAAATTTTATTTGGTGGACTGGAAGGGTTATGGTCCCGAGGACAGGTCCTGGGAGCCTGTTGAGCACATTCGGGCTCCGCAGCTCATTGCTGCCTTCGAACGTAGCGAGGCCCAAGGAGGGGGGGGCCCTAGGAGGGGGGGTAATGTTAGGAGTCGAGTTTCCTCTGCTGCACAGGGGGAATCTCGATCCGTCTCCACTGCGGTCTCCCATTCTCCTCCAGCCGCAGTGGAGTCTGCTCAGCAGGGACGTCGATCCCAGCGTCTCGCTCAGTCTGACTCTGTGCGAAGAGTTGCTGCTGCTTTTCCTGCTTCTGCCATTAAGGCCAGTGCTGGGCAGCGGCGAGTGGACGTTTCTGGATCTAAGTCCTTGTTTGCACGCACTGAGCATGCCCAGGGCAAGTTCTCCTGTTGGAGATCGAGGGTCACATGCTCAGGTGCTGCAGCACATCCCATTGGTCCTTTTGGCAGGTCTTGGAAGGGCAAAAGTTCTGTAGCCACTTCCTGTGCTGCAACTATATAAACTGCGCATGACCGCATGGCCATGCGCTAGTATTGTCTTGTAAATATGTGTGTGTGTTGTGAGTGAAAGTCGCTCTTTAAATAACCCTCCCTATTGAATGTCTGTTCGCGGAAGGTGTATGTTTGCTAATCTAGCGCCCGACTTATCCAACAGCACGAAACACACATTGCAGCGTCCTCTTGCTGTGTCCGCCTGTACGGCGCCGTGCGCTTGCCTTGCGCTTTCCATACCCAAGCCAGTGTGGTTGGTGGCGTCCGTCAGTGCGGCATTGCTCGCACTCCTGTGCATTCATATATTTATATTTAGTTACCTTACACACCCAGTTGCGGTGTAGTGCCAGCGAGGGTCTAATCGGACTTCAATCCCAGTTGGGGTTAAGTACGCTGACTACTCGCTCGCGCTTTAGGTGCGGTACCGCGATCCTGTGACGCAACAGGATTGCTCCCTTCACGCTGGGTGAGGTTGAACCCACGTGTATATACTTTAGTGTACCGCCATATAGCCTGTATTTACTAGCAGCAGGTTTTCACCTGCACGGTGGACCCCGGACTGCGAAAGCATCTGTATCATCTTTCTTGGTGCGTTCCGCCAGTCCTAACACTGGTGATTCAGAACCACAATGGACCTAGTGGTTAAGAGCACACAAGGTGACCTAATAGTTACTAATAACATAGGACGAGCTCTGAGACGTGGGAACTCTGCTGACCGCAATCCCTAATCCTATCATACCACACTAGAGGTAGCCGTGGAGTGCTCCTGACCAGACCTAGGCGCCTCGGGCACAGCCTGAGAAACTAACTAGCCCTGGAGATAGAAAGATAAGCCTACCTTACATAGTAACATAGTAACATAGTTAGTAAGGCCGAAAAAAGACATTTGTCCATCCAGTTCAGCCTATATTCCATCATAATAAATACCCAGATCTACGTCCTTCTACAGAACCTAATAATTGTATGATACAATATTGTTCTGCTCCAGGAAGACATCCAGGCCTCTCTTGAACCCCTCGACTGAGTTCGCCATCACCACCTCCTCAGGCAAGCAATTCCAGATTCTCACTGCCCTAACAGTAAAGAATCCTCTTCTATGTTGGTGGAAAAACCTTCTCTCCTCCAGACGCAAAGAATGCCCCCTTGTGCCCGTCACCTTCCTTGGTATAAACAGATCCTCAGCGAGATATTTGTATTGTCCCCTTATATACTTATACATGGTTATTAGATCGCCCCTCAGTCGTCTTTTTTCTAGACTAAATAATCCTAATTTCGCTAATCTATCTGGGTATTGTAGTTCTCCCATCCCCTTTATTAATTTTGTTGCCCTCCTTTGTACTCTCTCTAGTTCCATTATATCCTTCCTGAGCACCGGTGCCCAAAACTGGACACAGTACTCCATGTGCGGTCTAACTAGGGATTTGTACAGAGGCAGTATAATGCTCTCATCATGTGTATCCAGACCTCTTATAATAATAATAATAATCTTTATTTTTTTTTTATATAGCGCTAACATATTCCGCAGCGCTTTAAAGTTTTGCACACATTATTATCGCTGTCCCCATTGGGGCTCACAATCTAGAATCCCTATCAGTATGTCTTTGGAATGTGGGAGGAAACCGGAGTGCCCGGAGGAAACCCACGCAAACACGGAGAGAACATACAAACTCTTTGAAGATGTTGTCCTGGGTGGGATTAGAACCCAGGACCCCAGTGCTGCAAGGCTGCTGTGCTAACCACTGCGCCACCATGCTGCCCGTAAACATGAGAAATTCCCCAATGGAAAAGGCAGCCCCCCACATAGAATGACTGTGAGTAAAGATGAAAATACAAACACAGAGATGAAATAGATTTTAGCAAAGTGAGGCCCGACTTACTGAATAGACCGAGGATAGGAAAGATAGCTTTGCAGTCAGCACAAAAACCTACAAACAACCACGCAGAGGGCGCAAAAAGACCCTCCGCACCGACTAACGGTACGGAGGTGCTCCCTCTGCGTCTCAGAGCTTCCAGCAAGCAAGAAAAACCAATATAGCAAGCTGGACAGAAAAAATAGCAAACAAAAGTAACACCAGCAAAACTTAGCTTATGCAGGGTAGACAGGCCACAAGAACGATCCAGGAGAGAACAAGACCAACACTGGAACATTGACTGGAGGCCAGGAACAAAGAACTAGGTGGAGTTAAATAGAGCAGCACCTAACGACTTAACCTCGTCACCTGAGGAAGGAAACTCAGAAGCCGCAGCCCCACTCACATCCACCAAAGGAAGCTCATAGACAGAACCAGCTGAAGTACCACTCATGACCACAGGCGGGAGCTTGACCACAGAATTCACAACAGGGTTGTTACCAACATCTCGTAAGAATTTCATGTCAATATAACTTTTAGAAATATATTTACTTAGAAAATTAGTGACGTGTACAATATTTATTTCGCCCGCTGTAGATATATTAAAATTGCATCAAAAAGTGGTCACCTAAAAGGTAGTCTTCTCAAAGAAGGTGGTCAGTAAAGATAACATATACAAGGCTTGAATATCTTACACAATCTGGCCTGGAAAAGGGTGTGGTTTTCTCAGAGAGATGATCTTTTGGAGAGGTTTCACTATATTTTTTTTACTGCCTTCTACTTTTGTTACTCAAGTTGGATAAGCCAATTAAGGTGTAGCATGGGTGAAGTGCATGTTACAGGACCCGCAGATTCAACATTCTTTTTCTCCCAGGGAAACCACTTTCACTCTTTAGATAGATAAAATATTACTCCTTCTTAGGCCGGAGTCACACATGTGAGAAACACGTCCGTGTCTCGCATGTGAAAACCAAGCTCTGGCGCCAGCACTCCAGGGCGGAGCGTGCGGCCTCACAGCAACACATGGAGCCGCACGCTCCGCTCCCAAGTGCCGACGCCAGAGCTTGGTTTTCACATGCGAGATACAGACGTCTTTCTCGCATTTGTGACTCCGGCCTTATACCTTGTATCAAAGAGAGCACTCTGAGATAGCTTGTAATGGGAGAGGTCCTGTTCACACTTAAAATACAGCTTTACAGGGTTAGATATAGGAAGATAAGCAGTAGGCTCAGCCTCAAGCTGACAAAAGATGCTACAGATACAGTGAAGGATGCTGATTTTGTAAGTTCGCCCACTGACAATGACATGAACAGTCTATAATTTTAAGGGTAGGTTAATTTTAACATTGAGAGATAGACTATCAAAAAAAATAAAATCCAGAAAATCACATTGTATAAATATTGTATAAATGATATAAAGGTATTTGCATTTTGCAGTGAGAAATAAGTATTTGATCCTCTACCAACCATTAAAAGGTCTGGCTCCTACAGACCAGTTAGATGCTCCTAATCAACTCGTCACTTGAATTAAAGACAGCTTTCTCACATAGTCACTTTTATAAAAGACTCCTATCCACAGACTCATCTAATCAGTCAGAATCTAACTTCTACAACATGGGCAAGACCAAAGAGCTTTATAAGGATGTCAAGGACAAGATCATAGACCTGCACAAAGCTGGAATGGGCTACAAAACCATAAGTAAGATGCTGGGTGAGACGGAGACAACTGTTTGTGCAATAGTAAGAAAATGGGAAAAATACAAAATGACTGTCAATCGACAACGATCTGGGAAACCATGCAAAATGTCACCTTGTGGGGTATCCTTGATCATGAGGAAGGTGAGAGATCAGCCTAAATCTACATGGGGGAACTTGCTAATAATATCAAGGCAGCTGGGACTGCAGTCACCAAGAAAACCATTGGTAACACATTACGCCGTAAAGCTTTAAAATCCTGCTGGCCCGCAAGGTCCCCCTGCTCAAGAAGGCACATGTGCAGGCCCATCTGAAGTTTGCCAGTGAACACCTGGATGATTCTGTGAGTGACAAGGAAAAGGTGCTGTGGTCAGATGAGACAAAAATTGAGATCTTTGGCATTAACTCAACTCGCCGAGTTTTGAGGAAGAGAAATGCTGCCTATGACCCAAAGAACACCATCCCCACTGTCAAGCGTGGAGGTGGAAACATTATGTTTTGGGGGTGTCTCTCCACTAAGGGCGCAGGACTACTTAACCGCATCAATGGGAGAATGGAAAACCTCATCATCAACTACAAAAAACATCTGACTGTTGTGCTTGTCAACAAGGGTTTTGCCACCAAGTATTAAGTCTTGTTTGCCAGAGGGATCAAATACTTATTTCTCACTGCAAAATGCAAATAAATGTATATAATTTATACAATGTGATTTTCTGGATTTTTTTTATATTCTATCTCTCAATGTTAAAATTTCCAACACCGCGGAGACACCATCACGTGTTTCTCAACGCAGTGATTCCAGAACACTGCCCCCATCCCTTATGGGAAATATGCAGATGCATGTAAAGAAGCTGCGGAGACACCATCACGTGTTTCTCGACGCAAGCAGTGAATAGCCAGGCCTTTCCCCGGGAAGGAACAACCACGGGAAGGGCAGCATCCTATGAAGGAAAGCCACCTATGCCAAGCATGGTATCCATCCACAGACAGCTGTTTCGGGGTTTTGCCCCTCATCAGTGTGGAGTAGGAATCTGGCTATTAGGAGCAGTGCCTAGTAAAAAGGCTATAAAGGCACAGATGATTGGCCTCAGGGAGACCAAAACATCCAACACCGCGGAGACACCATCACGTGTTTCTCAACGCAGTGATTCCAGAACACTGCCCCCATCCCTTATGGGAAATATGCAGATGCATGTAAAGAAGCTGCGGAGACACCATCACGTGTTTCTCGACGCAAGCAGTGAATAGCCAGGCCTTTCCCCGGGAAGGAACAACCACGGGAAGGGCAGCATCCTATGAAGGAAAGCCACCTATGCCAAGCATGGTATCCATCCACAGACAGCTGTTTCTTTTTTTTTTTTTTTTTTTTTCTTTTTCCCTCAGATGGGAAAATCCACGGTCCAGAAATCCAAGACCAAAGAAAAATCCCAAACAGCTGCGTCAAATCCAAAACACAAAAGCTGTTCCCATCATCATCGGAAAATTTCAGTTTAATACAACATCAGAAAAAGCAAGTCAAGACATATTTACAAGGTATCTCCACTTCTTCACCTTCCAAATCCCTTCGGCATCCACCTCCCCCCTTATTCTTTTATCCCATAGAAAACACACATACATCTTCCCCAAAATCACTTTTAGACTATTCTTTACTACAATTTCCTTTCTCTTAAAAACATACACATTCCTCACATCCCATAATACTTATTTTATACATGCAACTATTAACCACAACACTCTCTCCTTCACTCCATCACACATTCCCAAGCCAAACATGAACAACTCGAATGATAACAAGCTCACACCACACAATTCTTTACACAACGGTCCCATTCTTCCAATCACCTCCCTAGCATAATGACAATTCCAAAACACATGTATTACACTTTCCCTTCCACCACACCCACCTCTTGGACACATATCATTTCTCCCCAACCCACGATTCTTCTGAAATTCTCTAACTGGTAACACTCCATGCAAAGACTGCCACAGAATCTCACTCTGCCTATTCGTCATACCGTCTAACCGCACTTTCTTCCATACTTTTTCTATATCATTCCCTCTTACCATGTTTATTCCACACTCTGTCTCTCTACATTCAATCATCCTATATACAGCCTTCTTATTACTCAACAACCTAACATCCACATCACATAACTCATACTTCACCAAAAATTTATAAACCCACACATACCATCTAGGCACGTCAAAAGCAACCGGATACCTCAGATCCCTCTCTCGCCACTTCAAACAAAATAAATACGCCCCAAACAAAAACCTACACAGACAAGAAAACTTGCCATCCATCCTAATCACCCTCAACACAAAAACCACAATATTTACACCAAAAAACACCTCAAGGTTTGAAAAACCCAACCCACCTTTTTCTAAACGTTTCACCAAAACCTCCCTCCTAGCCCTCTCCATTCTAGAATTCCACAAAAACACAAACAGAATCCTATTTAACCCCCTCATACACATATACCCCGGCGGAAAGACCACTGCAATATATAAGAAAATAGGCAAAATCACACTTTTAATAACTAAGATTTTTCCAAAAAACGAAAGACTTCTCATCTTCCAAAAACATAACTTCCGCTCAACCTTTCCTTTCGCATCATCCCAACTTTCTTTCCCATCCAAACTCTCTGAAAATTTCACCCCCAAAACCTTAATAGACCCAGTCACCTCATTCACTCCTACATCCTTACTTAAAACCCCTCCCCCAAAAACCTTACACTCACTCTTCTCCCAATTCACCTTAAATGCTGACGCACCACAAAAAATAGATGCCAATAACTTCACCCGCCTCACAGAATACTCTGAATCACACAACACACACACGTCATCCATATAAGCACTAACCTTCCATTCCCTCCCTCCACCTCCTGGCACTTGTACTCCTCTAATCACTTTATCTTTCCTCAACATACAAAGCAACGGTTCAATCGCACAAATAAAAACCACAGGAGACAAAGGACAACCTTGTCGCACACCTGAAAAAACATTCACTCTTCTACCCACAGAACCATTCATCAAAACACAACTATAAATGTCTTTATATAAGCTCCTCACCCTCCAAACAAAATCAGGCGGAAACCCCATTCTCAATAATACCCGGAACAAAAAACTATGTGATAACCGATCATACGCCTTTTCAAAGTCCAAACTCAAAACAAATACACTCTTCTTCCGACTCATACAGTCCCACAAACAATCTCTCAACATACACACACACTCATGTATACGTCTCCCAGGCACCGCACAACACTGTTCATCCCCAATCACACTCTCTATCACATCACGCATCCTATTCGCCATTACTTTCGCATAGATCTTATAATCGCAATTCAACAACGTTATCGGTCTCCAATTTTTTAAACTCTTCAAATCTCCTTTTTTAGGTATTAACACAACCATCCCTGCACGCATACTCTCAGCCACCTCCATACTAGACCACATATACTTACACACATCCACAAAATCCTTACCAATCACATGCCACATCACCCTATAAAACTCTATAGGAAGACCATCCTCTCCTGGAGTCTTATTTAACGCCATGCTATTCATTACCTTCCATACCTCATCACCTGTCACCTCACCCATCACTCTCTCTCTCTCCATCTCACTCAATTTATTTTCTAATACACTTAGTACATCCTCCTCCAAAGCCTCATCCCTCCACTTCACTGCATACAGCTCCTCATAAAACTTAGCCACATGTTCACACATATCCTCCCCACTTACCTCTCTTCCATCCTCTGCATTCAAAACACCCATACTCTGCTTTTTCCCAAAAACCTTTTTAAAGAAAAACCTCGAACACCTTTCATCTTGCTCCATTCTATCAATTTTTGCCCTAAAAATAATACTCTTCCCTTTCTCTTCCAAAAACTCTTTAATTTCTTTTTTAACCTTTTTTATCCCCTCCTCCACCTCCATTCCTCCTTCCCTCAATTTATACAATAAACATAAACGGGCATTCAACTTAACAAACTTTTCCCTCTTAATTGCCGCAAATTCATACCCCACACTTTTAAAAAACTTTTTTGTCTGCCTCTTAACCCAATCCCACCACTCACAAACATTCCCAAAACTTTCCTTACTTTTACACCACTGTTCATACTTTCTCACATACTCCTTCCTCACAGCTTCATTTTCCAACAATTTCACATTTAATTTCCACAAACCCTTTCCAAACACACCACTAACATTAATATCTAACTCGCACAACACACAAACATGGTCCGAAAAAATGACCCTATCATGCTTATATCCAACAGGAATAATATTTTTAGAAATAAAACAATAATCCAACCTGGACTGTGCTCTTCCACTATCAGAAAAAAAGGTATCTAACAAAGGGTTAACCTTACACACACGCTGCATATCACTCAAATCAAAGTCAGTAACTAACTCCAGCAAAACTTTTCCAGACACATCCACATTCACTCCCCCCACATCACAATTCATATCACCCACAATCACCACAGGCACTCTTCCTGGAACAAAAAGCTTCACTTTTTCAAATAATAACTTACGCTCATTTTTTTCTACTGGCGCATAAATATTGATAACACAAAACTTAGCATTTTTATATTCAAAATTTGCTAAGATACACCTCCCCACCTCCACCACCAAATAATTATTCAAAACCACCTCCTGCCCCTTAACTAAAATACCCACACCATCATTTCTATTATTTGCACTACCAGACCACACAGACGCACCATAAGACCACTCATCCCCTTTCACACCATCCACAATCCCACATTCTTGCAAACAAAAAATAGATGCACTCTGCATAGCTAAAAAATCCAAAATTGCTGCTCTCCTCCTCGCTTTCTTAAAAACTCTCACATTTTGAGAAACTATAGAAAAACCCATACTATAAAAACAAAAAACAATGCAAAAATTACCACAAAACTACACACATTACACAAAAAGCCCTTGACAAAGGTCAAGACTCACAGAAAGGAGAGAAAAAAAAAAAACAACAGATCCACTGAGCTTTCATTTTACCCAGTATCACCATTGTCCTCCTCTGCCATTCGGACTGAACAGCAAGTCTCTGAACCACTAACCCCTTCGTGCTCACTCCATTTTTTTTTTAGCTGGCCCAATTTTCCTCTTAGGCATACTACTGCATGCCTCATCACTTTCCCCATCCTCCTCCCTCTGACACTTATTCGCACCCCTGTCCTGATCTGAAGAAAGCCCTCTAATATTCTGAGGATCTGAGGGGTGCACAGGGCTCTCAGCTTCAGAAATACGCACGTCTTCCTCCGTTGCATCCATTGCTTCCTCAAGAGAAAACATTTCAGGCACAGTAGAGTCATCATCTTCTTCCTCATCTTCTTCCTGATCTTCTTCCTTCTTCTTAAACCCCTTCTCTACTTTTTTTGCCGCCAACCAAAACTCCTTATCTTCCTTCTGTGCATCACTCATAGCACCACGGGGTGCTAGCACAATGTCATCTGGAGTCACAGAGCGTCTTTCCCTCTCCCTCTCCCTCCTTTCCTCTCTCTCCATTCTTTCAGTTTCCTTCCTGATAGTCGCCAACCTCCTCCTTCTCTCCTCCTCCTCTCTCCATTCACTCTCTGAGCGTCTAGGCGCCCTCCACGGACAATCCTTATACATGTGGTCACTACTACCACACACGTCACAGGTCTTAGCCATCGGGCAATCACCAGCCATATGCCCCTCCTTCTTGCAGTTTCGGCAACATTGCCCCTTCTGGCAGTCTGCCTGGACATGTCCAAAAGAGAAACATCTCCTGCAAAACAGAGGCTGCCCAGGGTACGTGAGGAAACCCCTATGCCCTGCCACAGAGAAGTTCGCCGGAGGGTGTCTGAACCCACCCACACTGCCAGGATCTCTTCTGAACTTTACACGATATTTGTATCGACAATTGAAGAT
This sequence comes from Ranitomeya imitator, assembly GCF_032444005.1. NCBI lineage: Eukaryota > Metazoa > Chordata > Amphibia > Anura > Dendrobatidae > Ranitomeya > Ranitomeya imitator. The sequence goes on along the minus strand of NC_091284.1, from coordinate 662,334,798 downwards.
TCCTAAACAGTTCACTTGCTTCTCTCCCTTTGAAACTAAGTCACAATACTGTGAGAGGAAGCTCTCCAACAATGCAGGTTCAGTAAAGGGGTTATAGACAGTGATAGTCACCTGCCTTTCCTGAAGACCAAACAGTGGTTCACATTTGACTCCCTTCAAACAGGGATCTCCGGCATGATTCCGAAACCACTCATAGACATTCAGGCAATAATGCTCCGACATAAAAGTAACATCGTAGCTACCTTGATTAGGGAACTCATTGATGCTACAGATGTTCTCCCGCTTTCCTCCAGCCTTTTCCTCAATAGGGTCACGTACAATAAAGACCACGCTGTTCCTTGCCCGGATAGATGGCTCCAACGTCACTCGGATGGTGTTCTTCACATAACTCATCTTCAAAGCTGTCGGTACAAACGATCGCAGAAAAAAACAGAATTTTCTGCAAAAGGGTCTGGATTGCTCCAGAAAACCTCACTCCAGACAGCTGTTTCAGGGTTTTTGCCCCTCATCAGTGTGGAGTAGGAATCTGGCTATTAGGAGCAGTGCCTAGTAAAAAGGCTATAAAGGCACAGATGATTGGCCTCGGGGAGACAAAAACATCCAACACCGCGGAGACACCATCACGTGTTTCTCAACGCAGTGATTCCAGAACACTGCCCCCATCCCTTATGGGAAATATGCAGATGCATGTAAAGAAGCTGCGGAGACACCATCACGTGTTTCTCGACGCAAGCAGTGAATAGCCAGGCCTTTCCCCGGGAAGGAACAACCACGGGAAGGGCAGCATCCTATGAAGGAAAGCCACCTATGCCAAGCATGGTATCCATCCACAGACAGCTGTTTCGGGGATTGACTATTGACATGAAATTTTCACCAGATGTCGGTAACAGCCCATCCAATCCACACATGCAAAGAAATTAAACCATAGATGTCCATAAATTAAGTTATGCATTATAATGAGAAATTACACAGGGACAAAGTATTGAACACATAAAGAAAGAGGTGCAAAAAGCCATGGAAAGTCCTGACACCAGCTGAAATCTATCAGTAATTAGAACGCAATCTTGGCACTTAATAAAAATAATATTGGCTCGTTCAACTGATGTCCTGCTGTATAAAATGGTGACTCCTTACCAAGGTGCCACACAAGAAACATCTCATGATGGATAAAACCAGTGAGCTGTCTGAAGACCTTCACAACCCCCCGTTACATTAGGGATGGGGGCAGTGTTCTGGAATCACTGCGTTGAGAAACACGTGATGGTGTCTCCGCGGTGTTGGATGTTTTGGTCTCCCCGAGGCCAATCATCTGTGCCTTTATAACCTTTTTACTAGGCACTGCTCCTAATAGCCAGATTCCTACTCCACACTGATGAGGGGCAAAAACCCCGAAACAGCTGTCTGTGGATGGATACCATGCTTGGCATAGGTGGCTTTCCTTCATAGGATGCTGCCCTTCCCGTGGTTGTTCCTTCCCGGGGAAAGGCCTGGCTATTCACTGCTTGCGTCGAGAAACACGTGATGGTGTCTCCGCAGCTTCTTTACATGCATCAATGTTAAAATTGATCTACCCTTAAAATTATAGACTCTTCATGTCTTTGTCAGTTGGCAAACTTACAAATTCAGCAAGGGAACAATAATTATTTCCTTTACTTTACATAGGAAAAGACTGTAAATAGCCTTGGAAAAGTTCTGAAAAGGTAAAAAAAAATTACAGATACTTTTACATCAAGGTTTGTCCAATACTTTTTGTTAGGTCATTAATATTAAATCAGTGCTCCGAAACCTAGCACCCCTACCGATCAGCTGTTTTCAGCTCTGGCGCCATCTGGAGCCAGAATAGCACTGTTCCATGTAATAGCCGTTCACGTATACTATAGCTCAAATCCTAGTGAAATGAATAAGAACAGTCACAATAGTAAATTGGAAAATGGCTGATATTTTGGACAGAAATTGGAATCTGTCACCAGGTTTTTGCCTTGTAATCTGAGAGCAGCACTCTCTGGAGCAGAGACCCCCTTTCCAGCAATGTATCATTTACAGTGTTACTTGTAGTTTTGAAAAATTCACAATTTTATCTGTTGAAGATCTACCAGTTCCCTGAATGCTGAGCTCTTTATAAGGTGATGTTTGCATGAAAATGGTGTGGTCAATCCTCGTAGGGTACCTAACCTTTTTCCAGCCCCCTGGAACCGAAGATCCCCCCCCCCCCTTAAACCCATAAACGACACCAAAGCCATTGTTGGATAAATTTGGCCACAGCAGCCTTTATTAAACAAACAAAATTAACATTACATAAATAACCATAATAAATAAATTGGGGGTGGGTCTTTGAAGCTTGAATTCTGGTGATTAAACAAACCGTAACAAACAGTGGACGAACCAACCGTAACTTACTCCCAGCCGTTACCCCCTGGCTCGGGAGCACCAAATCACCCCGAAGGGTGCCATCGTCCATTGAACCCCTGAGGATCAAGCCACCGCTGGGCCAAATCCCCCCAAAATCACCAGACCAAATAACCACCACATAAGACCAACTGAGGAATCCATATACCCACGGACCCCCCAGCGCAATTTAGCACCAACTTCAAGGACCCCTCCCAACCGCCACAATGAGGGTCTCTTGACCACCTCAAAGACCTGAGATCCCACCACACCGAATTGCCATGGCCCTCTCGATACCTTGCTGTAAATCGAGTGCCCATAAATCAATACCCACAGTGTTTAGGTGCACACCGTCACCCAACAAAAATTCCTCACCCCTGTCCTCCAGCTCCACATGCTGCACCGCCACTCCCCCATTCCGCTGTACAAAACCGGACACAGCTCGATTAAGTTTGATCCGAGCCTTATTAATCTTAACGATCTCGAGTGGCACCAACACCTGCGCGGCACGATATCCGACCAAACCACCGTTAGACCACTATAAGTCAACCACAAGCGTAAGAGGTCATGTTTAATGTCCCTTACCAATTCCTGGAAAGGATGAACACCCAGATCGTTGCCTCCCGCGTGGAGCATCAGGATGTCTGGAGGCCTGTCAAGCTGAGCACTGTTGTGCACCTCCTGGCTGACCCTGCTCCACTCCATGCCCCGGAAACCTAACCAGCGAACGACCGCCACATCCCGATGGAAACCGAGCTGCCGTCCATCTCGCCGCATATCGGCCCGTCGAGCGCCCCAATGGACATAAGAATGTCTCAATATCCAGACCAAGAGGGGTTTGGCACCTACAACAAAAGGGGAAAACTTAACATTGAACACCGCACAAACAACACTCTAAACCCCATAACGACCCCCAGCCCTTCAGGGCCGAATGTAACTCCTGTAACGGTTTGACTCCCATCTCCTGATTCTCTGCACCACCTCGGGCAACAAACTACCCGAAGCAGCCTCAGTCGCTGCCCCGATCCGAAAGGAATGCGAGGCAAACCGAGACGTGTCCAAACCCATCAGCGCTAAGCCCTGTCTAAAAACCGCTATGAACTGAAACTTTGACAGAAATTACCCATCTGCATGGCACAACAAAGGACCAGACCTCTCCGGTTCGAAACTAAGGAACCCCTGTAAGCAACGAATGGGGCACATCAACGAATTAACCACTGCCCCCAACACCACCCTTCGACCCCTCCCCAGCTGATCCGTTTTTGACCGCCGAATCCAAAATTCCAAACAGCCATTAGCCAGTAAAACGTCCTTAGCCAGCAAACCTCCACGTCTGCACCTGCTCGGAGCCACCAGCTCCCCGATCCGTAACACCCCGAAAAAGGCTAAGGAAAAAGCCAAGTGGAAAAGAGCAATTTCAAAATCCGAAACACAAACTTCCGGCAGCCGCTCCCCCAAAGATTCCAACATCTGGAAAGAAACCGGGCGTCGGCGGTCCCCCACACCGCTCTGTCGACCAAACCCCTTAAACGCCTGCAGGACCAAAAACACTTTAGTCAAATCTCTAAGCCCCCTAAGTTTAAAGCCGAAAGCCAAACCTGCACAAATACGCCCCGCCTTTGCGGCGGACCAGCCCACCCTAGCCCCGTATTTCAGCCACAACTATAAGGCGCCCACCCGATCTTCCGCAGAACCTCCACCCTGGCAGGATTCCAATCACCCTTCCCATGCTCCCCATACCGACTGATAAGCGGCCCAAGTGCTGGGAGCCAAGAAAGCCCGTATCAATTGGTCTGCTGCCCTGAGACCACGCTCCAGAGTTCCGGTGGGCATTCCAGATCCAGTTCCTCCGCCGTCGGAGCCAGCAAACGAAATCGATCCCACTCCAAACGAGACAATGAGTCAGCAATGGAATTCTGAACCCCAGGAACATGAGTGGCGGTAACATGCGCATTCAAAGACAGGCAGGGCAACACTAGCTGCCGCAAAACCCGTATCACCGGAGGTGAAGATGCTGATAGGCTGTTGATAGCACACACCACGCTCATATTGTCACAATTAAACCAGATTCTCCTATTACAAAACTCAGACTTCCACAAGTGCACCGCCACCAAAATGGGAAAAATCTCCAGCAAAGTCACATTTTTTACCAAGCCGTGCATGAACAATTCAGCAGGCCAACTCATAGCGCACCATTGTCCTCTGAAGTAGGCCCCAAAACCTACACCGCCAGAAGCATCCGTAAACAAATCCAACTCCGTGCTAACCACAACATCCTCCATTAGCAAAGACCTACCATTGTAATCTGCCAAAAAATTATCACAAACCTCCAAATCAGCCCTGTGTTCAGCTGTTAGGCGTACAAAATGCTGCGGCGCGCTAACCCCGCTCGTGGCGGCAGCTAGTCTACGGGAGAAAACCCTCCCCATCGGAACAATGCGGCATGCGAAATTCAATTTACCAAGCAGTGACTGAACCTCACGTAACTGCAACTTCTTCACACACCTCGCCCTTGCAACCTCAAGCCGTAAAGCAACCACCTTCTCTTCCGGTAACCGAAATTCCCAGTTCACTGTGTCAATAACAATGCCCAAGAAGGAAAGGCATGTAGAAGTCCCTTCAGTCTTACCCGGAGCCAACGGCACACCTAAGAGCTTTGCCACCCAACAAACTGATCGCCAAATGAATTCACAGCACCTGGAATCCGCAGGACCAATGTACAAAAAGTCATCCAAGTAATGGATAACTGAATCAAAACCCGATGTGTCCCGCACAACCCACTCAATGAACGAACTAAACGCTTCGAAGTACGAGCATGAAAAGGAACAGCCCATCGGTAAACATCTGTCCACAAAAAACATGCCGTTCCAAAAACACCCCAATAATCTCAAACTCTCAGGGTGAACCGGCAGCAAGCGGAAAGCGGATTCAATGTCCATCTTCGCCAAAAGCGCTCCCCTACCACAACGACGAATCCAACGGGCTGCCTCATCAAATGACGTGTAAACGACCGAGCAGAGTTCAGGGTCAATCCCATCATTGACAGATCTACCCCGGGGGTACGACAAATGGTGAATCAGCCTGAACTTATTAGGTTCCTTTTTAGGCACAACACCCAACGGGGAGACCACCAAATCCACACAAGGGGGGTTCTGAAATGGCCCTGACATTCTGCCCAATGCAACCTCCTTCGACAATTTCTCAGTGACCACACCAGCATACTCCTCAGCAGACCTGAGGTTTTTCAAAGACCTAGGGATAACAAACGGGGGAACCGGTATCTTAAAACATCCTGAAAACCAGACCGTAACAGTTCGGCCCCCTTCCTGTCAGGGTACCTACTTAGATAAGGGGCCATCGCGCCCAGCTTCACCGGTGTCGCCCCCTTTTGAATTACTGGATTCGGTCTTTGACTTGTTCTTTTTAAAACATCTTGCGGCACCATGGGAGGAACCACTGCAGTGCGAACACACGTGCTTAAACCGGCACGTAGAGCCGAACCTGCACTGGCCCTCATTAAATTGCCAGCATAAGCCATACTTCTGCCCCCCGACTGACTCCCGGACCCCGCAGCGGTCCCTTGAGATGCGGGCTGGCCGGTGCCCCCGGCCCCACCCTGAAAGGGTTGGCCCAACCGTGTGGGTGCCATCACCCGAAGCCATAAGCCAATATCCTTTTGATCCCAATGTATAGCAGGCCATATCGCCTTTCTCTGCCTAAACTGCTCGTCATATCATAGCCACGCCTGACCCCCATATACCTGATGCGCTTCCCCAATTGAATCCATATAGCAGAACAGGCCCGAGCGCCCTGACTATCTACGCCCGACACCCCCACCTGACCGACCCCTACAGACTAAGATAACAACGTAGATGAACTAGACATAGAGCTATACTCACCAGGCTGCGAGAGAGCTGTGATCCCTCCAGCCGCTGAGCGTGCATCCGTCCCGTCCAATGATGACCTCGAGACTCCCCCAGGACCCTCTGGGAGAGGAGGTCCGCTAATCACCGACCCGATGGATCCCGCTGATAACGAAGCCGAGGGCCTGACCGCCCTGGAAACGGAGAGTCTGTTGCTTGCAGATGAGCCAGCGGGCCCATAAACTGGGGCATCCCTGCTGAATCCAGACCCCCTGCCCGCTCCATGATGTGGAGAGGGATGCTGGGATCCACCGCCAGCACTCCTGTGCTGACTTGCGCCAGGAGCGCCATCTGCTGTTAGGTGCAGCAACCCCGTATCCACTGGGGTGCCACCTGCCGCTGCATCAGTCGCGTGACCCCACCGCTGACTCCTTTCCGGTGACGTAGCAGGATGCCTGCCAGGTGAGCTACCCCGGCAGCCTGCTGTGACGTCTCTGGCATCCTCTGCAGCCCCAGTGCACGCTGACTCCGACCCCGGCACAGAGCGGGAAGGCCCGCACAACGCTGTAGGCCTCAGCCCGGCCGGTGGATTCCTCCCAGACCGGGGCCTGCTGGGACGTTTGCATGCAGGCGCCCGGCCTAGAGGGTCCCTGGAGGGGTTCCTGTGCCAGCGTTGAGGCCTGGATAGCCGCTCAGGGGATGTACCCGACGGGATCGCCGCGGTCCTTCAGGATCCATGTCCACTGAACCGCTTCCGCCGCCGATGATCCCTGCCACCTAGGCTTCAAGCCAACCCGGCGGCTGCCTCTCCGCTGCCTGCCGGAGGGACTCCAGGACCTGCGCTACCGAGGACATGGTAAGTTGAGCAGCGAGGAAGACTACTTGCTGCGCTTCAGAGCGGGAAAGTGCCTCGCTCTACCCCCATTAGCCCTATAAACCCCCCTCTCATTACCATAAACCCACCTCCCTAAAATGACTCATTCCCACCTTCCTTTATTCCCAACCTCTGTCATGTCGGCCTCCACTTAGCGCCGCATGGGGGATGGGCGCCTGCTCCAGCCTGTACTTGTTCAGTAGTGATCAGTTAGAATGCATTCAGCCGCAATCTGCTTGCATAAAAGTTGCGCAGACACAATTTTTTCTTCCTTTTTTAATAACTGATCTCTGCTGGATCCGTTTTTTAACATCTATGGAAAACAGATCCGTTAATCAGCTATCCGTTTTTCTTTTATTGTACAGTATTTCTTTCATCTGTTTTTTTGCTTACTCGATCCAGGACCGGATGCGTTTTTCAGTAAGCAAAAATCAGATCTGTTATAAATGAAAGAAAAATGGATGTCTAATTAACGGATCCGTTTTCCATAGACTTCAATGTTAAACAAAACTGATCCAGTAGAGATCAGTTATTTAAAAACGGGGTAAAAAGTTGTATCTACATAACCTTCTTGCCGACAGATAGCGGCTGTATCCGTTCTAACTGATCACTACTAGACATTTGAATATAGCCTTACCCTGCCCACAACACTGATTGGCAGCTTTCTGTCGAAAACTGTCGAATAGTTGTGGGGGCGGAGTTACACAAAGCAGGAGGACTACATAACAAGAGGCAACTAGTCCTCTAGTGATAATCTCCTGCTGATAAAACACAAAGTTTAATGAAACAGCAACACATATCCCAGTAAGTAACACGTTACGGGAATTGGGCCCATAGCCTCATGCTGCTCTTAGATTATATAGCAAAAACCTGCTGACAGATTTTCTTTAAATCTTAAACTGCAAAGACTCAAGAGGAATATTAAAGGGAACCTGTCACCCCGAAAATCGCGGGTGAGGTAATCCCACCGGCATCTGGGGCTTATCTGCAGCATTCTGTAATGCTGTAGATAAGCCCCCGATGTTACCTGAAAAAGGAGAAAAAGACGTTAGATTATACTCACCCAGGGGCGGTCCCGCTGCTGGTCAGGTCGGATGGGCGTCTCCGGTCCGCTCCGGCGCCTCCTATCTTCTTTCTATGACGTCCTCTTCTGATCTTCAGCCACGGCTCCGGCGCAGGCGTACTTTGCTCTGCCCTGTTGAGGGCAGACAAAGTACTGCAGTGCGCAGGCGCCGGGCCTCTGACCTTTCCGGCGCCTGCGAACTGCAGTACTATCCTCTGCCCTCAAGAGGGCAGAGCAAAGTACGCCTGCGCCAGAGCCGTGGCTGAAGATCAGAAGAGGACGTCATGGAAAGAACATAGGAGGCGCCGGAGCGGACCGGAGACGCCCATCCGACCTGACCAGCAGCGGGACCGCCCCTGGGTGAGTATAATCTAACGTCTTTTTCTCCTTTTTCAGGTAACATCGGGGGCTTATCTACAGCATTACAGAATGCTGTAGATAAGCCCCTGATGCCGGTGGGATTACCTCACCCGCGATTTTCGGGGTGACAGGTTCCCTTTAACATTAATTCATCAAAGTGGGCAGTAAATGCCTTACTTTTTTTAATTCATCCTGCTTTAATGAATTAGATGTATACGTGTAATCATACCTTGAAAAATAATAAATTTGCATTAAAAATAAAAGCAAAGACAATACAATATAAATCCCTATAAATACTTATGGCATTAGGCACAGGTTTCAATCCATCTAAAGCTGCTGTATTATTATAAAGGTGGCTGCTTAAAAACAGCATGTACAGTATGTATCTGGACTATATTCGTGTAGTTCATTCAAGTCCTGTTGAAATACAGCTATTAAGAGTGATTATAGCTCTTCGTGTAACGAGTATTTGAAATAACATTGTATCTTATGGAGAAACTGTGCACATGAGTGCTTTTTCCATCATCCCCAGACACTGTAACCAGCATTTAAGGGGATGTAATATTGTTGTTCTGCTTCACAGCGGCTCTACATAAAACATATCTCCAACCAAAGGACATAGTTGCACAATTACTTGTTACTTTATCCCCAGTTTACCTGTGCACAGTTTTACAATTTCCACGTCTATCACAGCCAGTCAATTGTTTAAAATGTGTTGTATTTTGGTCTAAAGTATGGTTTCTGTGTGCAGTTTATTATATTAAGTTTTAAACTACCGTATTACACATAGAAAACGTGGTGAGCCTGCTGAATAACAACTGCAAAAGCGCTAACATAAATATGCCTGGTGGGAATCTGTATAATTTTTATTATGTTTTGCTTATATAGGCCTATTATATTTTGCAGCTCTTTACATAGATTATCATCACTGTGCCCAATGGGGCTCACAATCTAAATTCCCTTTCAGTATGTGTTTGGAATGTAGGAGGAAACCTACACAAACTCTTTGCAGATGTTGTCCTTTGCGGGATTTGAACCCAGGACCACAAGACTGCAGTGCTATCCACTGAGCCACCATGCTGCCCTTAAAGGGAACCTGTCACCTGAATTTGGCGAGACCGGTTTTCGGTCATATGGGCGGAGTTTTCCGAGTTCAATCTTGCCTTGCGCAGGCGTGTACTACGGAGGACAGAGAATGAACTTCAATCCAATATTGCGGCCAGCATACAGCCAGCTGGTAAGGAAAGGGTGAATCAAACACCCGAAAACTCCGCCCATATGACCGAAAACCGGTCCCGCCAAATTCAAGTGACAGGCTCCCTTTAAGGGTATGTGCATAAAATGTCTTTTTCAGGCACATTCTGCCACGGAAATCACCTTAAAAACCTATAATTTCTTAGTAAAAAGGAGACACTGTGTAAACATTCAGGCTTTTGAACATCTTTTAACCACTTCAGGTTTCTAAAAACGGCAAGCAATTAAAAGAAGTAAGCAGACCATTCTTCAGGCATTTTCCACTCTGTCTTGTAAAGTATAGAGCGACTTCAATGAGAAAGCTCAAAAGATGCCAAAACGACGCCTAGATGTGGGAGAGTCTTTCAATTAATTTTCCTTTTAAAACTGCTAGCATTGTTCAATGGGGTGAAAAGATGACCAGAAAACGATGGCAAGACGTAAAAAAAATGGGAAAATCTTCCCAAAAAAACTCTGAAGGACCAAAACTGTAGGAAAAAGATTCAAGAACCGTCCAAAAACCAACATAAAAGAAGCTGCAGGAAAAAAAGGTAAAGCGCTTTCTGCTTGAAGAACTCGGCGGGTTCAGTTGATGTTGTGTGCACATACCCTTACATTAAAGGGGCTATGCTAGAAAAAAGGTATGCTGTTTTTCTCCAGGTACAGCCCCTGGACTGTCTATTGGCCGTTGTTCATCCATATTGTAAAGCTACATAAATTCTTACACACCAATTTACATTAATTTTCAGAGATGGACATCTCAAATCAATGAAAGTAGGTGAAATCTGCTTTCCAGTGCAGAAGTTACTAAGCCTCTTAAACTTTAAAGACTTATATGGTGAAGACCCTGGATGACGGCTGAAGTACTTAAATGAATTTTTCAAAAAAGTATTTCCTATAGGTTAGCTTAGTAGTAAAAGAATATACGTATAGCACTTTATTTACCCTGCCCGGGTCTAGCATTAAATCTCGGTGGCTGCTCCCGATTCCTCATGTAGTCTGCAGTTCTGATGTGATGTAATCGGCACCAAGACTCAGCGTTTGTTCCAGGCAGGGTAAATAAAGCACGATTTATTTTTTTACCATTAAGGAAATCTATAGGGAAAAAAGCATTTTTGAAAGGGAACAACTCCTTTAAATTGTATGTTGATTTAAAGTGAACCTGACAGGTGATACATGTTGCACATACTTTAAAAGCCAGGAACTGAGCAGTTCTGGAAACTTTTTGGACAGGTGGGTCCCCGGTGACTTCTCCCCTCCCACTACCCTGAATTGACAGGTCTGTGCCTATGTTAATTGCCATTGGAACCTGTACTCTGGAAATGACTCCTTGACTAATATGGAAAAGTGTGCTCCAGCTATGCTCTGAGACCTGTACTGAGGTCATTGTGCATGAGAAGTAAGAAGGAGCTGTACTGAGGATGAATCATCTGCCTCAGACATTGTGGGATTATGTTTAATTTGGGACAAACAGATACAGCAGTATGTCTTTGGAGTTTGGGGGAAACTGGAGTACCCACAGGAAACCCACACACAAACACTCCTTGAACCCAGGACCCCAGCGCTGAAAAGCCACTGAGCCACCATGATGACCAAATAGTCCTTCAAAAAGTATCAGCAAATATCATCTATATTTACTTTCATGTTTTTTATCACGTTTTATTCTACTTTTTGTTCGGTGGTATGATGAAAACACATCATTTTTTGCCTCGGTTTTTTTTTTACAGTGTTCACTGAAGGGGTTAACTGGTGGAACAGTTTAATAGGTAGGGTCGTCCCAGAGGCAGCAATACCAAATATGTGTACTTTTTTTCTTAAATATATTTATTTATGGGTACAATTCATTATTTCGTGATTTTTTTTTTTTAAATTTTGTACACCTTTTTATTACTTACCCCCTCTATGGGACTTTCACTTTCTGCAGTCTGATTGCACCAGCATTGCAATGCATTAGAACTGTCATGACTTCAGACACAAGTTAGCTTGCAATTAGTATTTACCCAGCAAGTCAGAGTGAATTGTAAGTTAGAGATAGAGCCTGGAGGTCAAAAACTGGTAAAAATGTAGGATACACATCATGTAATTGTAAGGGATTACCAAGTGAAGTGGATCCACTAAGCCTCTGGTTTGTATGGTCACACTGATCCCAGGTGTTAGTGCAGCTTCTAGAGAACACATGGAATCGTGGGGGCTAGAACTAACTGGAAACTCAGGTGCAGACGGATAGATGACGTGGGATGGATGTGAGCTGAAAAACAGTAGTACAGATAAGGGAGAATATCAAATAAGGAACACTATAAAATTAATCCTAAAACACAGGTGTGTGTTAATGGGCCTTAAATATGTCTAGGGAGATCTACTTAGGGCAACCGGGAAAAGCCATCGTGGAGCGCAGCAGAGGGCAATGGACGCAGAGGAAGCAAACAGAGATAACCGAGAGAGGTGTGTATCAGTAATGGCCAGAAATACAGTTATTCCTCATGTATATACGCAAAACAGTTTTCTCTAAAAGTTACTTGAAAGTACAGTAAGTGAAAGTACAGCTACCCTTATATCTTACTTTATTAGATTTTTAACATATTATGGGAAAACTAAATTGAAATGGACAGTTAGTAATTTTAACTCATGTTTTCTTCCCATTAGTGTAGTTAATGCTAAAAAAAACATAGTGCATATTGTAAAATACTGCAGGATAAACATATGTTGCAGTACATATTTCATTAGTTTGTCTGGGATCTGACATAATGCATGTGACTTCTAATGAGAAGTCTGTTTCATTTTACATGTTTAATTTACTCCATATTCTTAATTTGAATTATTATATTATAATTATTTAATAACAATGATTATCAAGATATTAGACTTCCACTCAGAAAAAAAGAGAGAATTATGGCCCTCACCATTGGTAAAAACATTTCTTGTTTCTTTAGTGAGTACACATGGCCACATTATGGAACAAAGACTCTCAGCAGCAGCTGTTTTGGTTATGCTTCCTGTAGGCTATGATGCCTGATGTCATATTATTTTCTTACATACAAATGTATGTATGCAATCATTGCAAAACACACAGAGGACACACTATTCACCACTAAAAACTGCATGCAAATATACTACTTATTATGCAATAAAAGAATCAATTAAAAAGATATCATGGAGGAAACGTAAAATATTTATAGTTAATGACTTAAATCATTTTGGTCATTTAAACAAAGAGAACCCAGTGTATCTGTAGTATCAACGCCGCCTGCTTCCTCATCAAGGAATTATATCTATCACCACTCCTGGCAGCATGCGCATATAAAATATGTCAAAGATATTAAGCCGTAAGGTCCTGCAGATCCCACCACTATTACCAGTTTGTCGCAGATGACACCAGAGAGCTTACCCAGATCTCACCCCTGCCACCAGGTTGTCAGGGGAATGCAACGTGCTGCCTCCAATCATTAGGGCAATTACGCAATTGATTAACGAGTGATGGACGAGGCTGTGGCTGTTTCCACTACTAAGCCGCTTACTGGGGAACTAGCTGTCTCTTTTTTGAGACTTGCATAGGGAATTGGGGACATATATGCGGCATACTAGAATGCTGTGGAAGAGGGATTACTAGTACTGGCCCAACTTTATATTGGGAAATTCTGGTGACAGGCTACCTTTAAACGTCTTTTAATAATTGTTGGGAAAATAAATCTAGAGCTGAATCGGCAGAAAAGGGCAAATTCACCGTAGATAGCGTTACATTGGTGAAGTTAATCTTCTTCTAAATTGCTCAGTCCTCATTCGAGACATCAACTAATGGACATGGTCAACTTCAATCCTTGGTTGTAAAATGAGGGCTAACACTAAATCCCAAAGGATTCATAATTAATGTTATTTCTCTCTATCAGTCTGCTTGTCCTGACCTGCATATAAGAGATGTAAATTAATCTATAGCCTTTTACAAGTCGATTTCGAAATCACAAAATGTAAAACTATTAGTTATCCAAAAATTAAACCCCTTCGATAACGCTAATAAGCAATCAACTGATAGGTGAATGTTAAGGAAATATAAATCATTAATGGTGTACAATATTAATTGGTACACAAACTGTACTGTATTGGCTATCCTTAGCAAGTTCTCCTACGGTTTCTAAGACACTTGCTTGTTCTTGACAATGTTTTTGTTGCTTTTTCTGTTTTTGTCGACCATTTCTAATGCGGTGCCTTTGGGTTTCCCCAACATCAGCCACCTGGACATTAGGAATGTCCATCATACTGTTGTTGTAGTACATCTCCATAAAAGGAGCCCAATCCCTAGTCTGTTGTCTAGTATTCTGTGTCCTTTTGATTCTTAAATTTGTGAATCCGTTTATTCTTCTTGCTACTCCACTATTTCCCACTATTAAAATCTTGCTTATCGCTTAGGAACTTATTTATCCTTCTTTCCCTTTTATCTCTGCCTGGAACTTATTTATCCTTATTTTCTTTTACGTCTGCCTGAAAAGAAATTACTTTTTTTCTCAATTCTTTTCAATATATTCCAGAATCGATTTTCTAGTTTTTACCTCCAATTTGGCTCTCAACAGTTCTTCTGTTACAACTGAATGCTGCGTTTTCAACAAGTTTTTGTACGGAACGAGTCATATTCATAGAATGTTCTACGTGAAGCCGCTTAAATTCAGCAGACAATTCCTAGCCTTCCCAGCCTAGGGTTACGTCTTTGTGGACCCTCAGCACATATGCTGAGTGATTACATTCGCTGCATTATTGAAATGAATTTGCAATCCAAAGCTATTTAACTTCTTTCTGTGTTTAAAAATGGCAATCTTCCGTTTTTGTGTTTTGCTTTTTACTTCTTCTCCCAAAAGCCAAAATGTATTTTTTTTAGTCGACATAGCCATATGAGGGCTTGTTCTTTGTGGGGCGAGTTGTAATTTTAAGTGGCAACATTCTTGTTATCATGTTAAGTACTGGAAAGCGGTAAAAAAAAATCCAAGTGAAATTGCTAAACAAAAATCCAAGTGAAATTGCTAACAAAAAAGCACTAATCGGCAAAAAAAAATTTTTCATTATTTATAGAATTCATTGTAAGGTATAAATTACCTCGCAATATGATTCTCCAGGTCAGTACAATCACAGGGATACCAAACAGACATAGCAATGTTTTTTGTCTTTTTTTAAGTGACAAAAAATATTGTAAAATAAAACTACTTGTGTCACCATATTCCGAGCCCTGTAAGATTTCAATTATGATTGATGTGGCTGTGTGAAATCTTGCTTTTTGTTCTCTGACATACAGTGCCTACAAGTAGTATTCAACCCCCTGCAGATTTAGCAGGTTTACACATTTGGAATTAACTTGGCATTGTGACATTTGGACTGTAGATCAGCCTGGAAGTGTGAAATGCACTGCAGCAAAAAAGAATGTTATTTCTTTGTTTTGTTTTTTTTTAAATTGTGAAAAGTAGAGTTGAGCGACCTTGACCTTTTTAGAGTCGAGCCGGGTTTCGCGAAACCCGACTATCTCAAAAGTCGGGTCGAGTGAAATCGGCCGATTATGACGTAAAGTCGGGATCGACCGAAACACGAAACCCAATGCAAGTCAATGGGGCAGCATAGTCGGCAGTGAGTGGGGGCCAGGAAAACACCTAGAGTGCCCATTTTAATGTCAAAACCATCCATTCTTCTTAATGAAGCTTGTCAAGCGTAATTTACCTTATAATAATTGGAAGGCATTTGAAATTGGGGGTCATTTGGCTAAAGTTGTGTGGGGTAGGGCTGGTTCAAGTAATTAGTGGGCCCAGGAAATCTGGACCACGTCACGGCAGTGGAGCAGGGAGAGGTAAGTATTTCAACTTTGCAAGTGCTGTGATCCTGAGCAAGCAGGGGGGGCCCACTTGTTGGCATTGGCACTGGCACAGGGCCCCTCAAAGTACAGCGGTGTGTTTGCACGGCGGGGGCGCCTCCCACCGGCAGCAACACTTTTGCGTACTATGAGAGGCCCTGTGCCAGTGACGTCGCCAACTAGTATTCCTCCCCCCACCTGATGAAGGAACCTGCACTTTCATCTGCACCTTCCTCTTTGTCCCCGTGTAAGGTGGTATGGTATGCGGGAAGAGCAACCTGACTTTCAGCAGGGTCACAATGTTGTTGTGTAGCATGCACGGGGAATGTTGCGTTATGGGTCAATGTACCAGCAGACTCATCTATCACTGGCTGGGCAATGGGCACGATGAAGTGGAAACACAGATATAGGCCCAAAGAATAAAGTGGGCTAAATGCAGTTCAAAATTGGTAACACAGGAATAACCAGGGGGCATTGCAGTGGAGGACAACTGGAATGAGAGGCTGACACAGAGAGTAGGGCCAAATCAGTAAGTAGTCGAAATGCAGTTCAAAATTGGCAACCGTAGTAAACAGGCGGCACAGCTTTGTTCAGTGGAGGAGAACAGCAAGGAGTGGCAGACACCGATAGTAGGCCCCAACCCAACTAGTAGGCCAAATGCAGTCTAACATTAACAACTACTTAACGAGAGCCTGAAAATGGAATTTCAGGACAGGAAACCAGGAGAACAGCAAGGAGTGGCAGACACCGATAGTAGGCCCCAAACCAACTAGTACGCCAAATGCAGTTGTTCCATTTAACCACAATTTAATGAGAGCCTGAAGATAGAAGCTCAGGAAAGGCAACCTGGGGAACACCTTGGAATGTAACACACCATCTCTCTCCACCCCATACCCATTTTGTAGGCCTAATGCAGTGTAGTTTCCAAGAACTACTAAACGAGAGCCGGAAGATCGAAGCTCAGGAAAGGCAACCTGGGGAACACCTTGGAGTGTAACACACCCTCTCTCTACACCAGCAGCAGTAGACAGGTCAGTGGAGGCCTAGTGGAAGGAGGGACCGCAGACAGGCTTCGAAGCCCTAACATAATAAATTGGGCTGCCTGTAGGCAATTTAAAATTGGTTCCAGGGGAACACGGGCAGCAGTAGACAGGTCAGTGGAGGCCTAGAGGAAGGAGGGACCGCAGATGCGCCAAAGTTTCCCCCATACCAAATTTGTAGGCCTAATGCAGTGTAGTTTCCAACAACTACTAAACGAGAGCCGGAATATCGAAGCTCAGGAAAGGCAACCTGGGGAACACCTTGGAGTGTAACACACCCTCTCTCTACACCCCATACCCAATTTGAAGGCCTAATGCAGCGTAGTTTCCAACAACTACTAAACGAGAGCCGGAAGATCGAAGCTCAGGAAAGGCAACCTGGGGAACACCTTGGAGTGTAACAAACCCTCTCTCTACACCCCATACCCAATTTGTAGGCCTAATGCAGCGTAGTTTCCGACAACTACTAAACGAGAGCATGAAGATCGAAGCTCAGGAAAGGCAACCTGGGGAACACCTTGGAGTGTAACACACCCTCTCTCTACACCCCATACCCAATTTGAAGGCCTAATGCAGCGTAGTTTCCAACAACTACTAAACGAGAGCCGGAAGATCGAAGCTCAGGAAAGGCAACCTGGGGAACACCTTGGAGTGTAACACAACGTCTCTCTACACCACGGAAGGGCTGATTCTTAGGAAGGAAGGCTGTTGGAAATAAGCATTGCGCGTCCGAGGGTGATTATATTCTTATTAGGTATATACTCACCCTCAGACGCGCCCTGCTTCTTTATTTGGAATGAATGTTTATTTGCAATGTGGTGTTGACTTTCTCTATTATTTTGGTAATTAATGATTTTATTATTTTCATTGTTTTGCATCTTCTCGGCAATAATATAAAGAAGACGCGACAGGACAACACTCGGTGGATGCCATATCTGTGTTTTCAATTTAAAAAACCTTTCAGTTAACTACTTGCAGGAGAAAGTAATTGTAGCTGGTGGCCATTTTTAGTACTGTACCAGATTTTAGTTGTGTGTTTGTTTTTAATGTTAAAATGTCTGCATTTGATATCTCTCCAGTATTTTCTTTTTTGTAAGCAAAATACTTATTTTTATATTTTCTGATGTTGGTTCCAGGGGTACACGGGCAGCAGTGCCCTGGTCAGTGTAGTAGTAGTTGAAAGAATGGACCGCAGACAGGCATCGAAGGCCTAAAATAATAACACATGGCTGTAGGCAATTTTAAATTGGTTCCAGGGGTACACGGGCAGCAGTGGTGTGGTCAGTGGAGGCCTAGTGGAAGGAGTGACCGCAGACAGGCATCGAAGGCCTAAAATAATAACACATGGCTGTAGGCAATTTTAAATTGGTTCCAGGGGTACACGGGCAGCAGTGGTGTGGTCAGTGGAGGCCTAGTGGAAGGAGTGACCGCAGACAGGCATCGAAGGCCTAAAATAATAACACATGGCTGTAGGCAATTTTAAATTGGTTCCAGGGGTACACGGGCAGCAGTGACCTGGTCAGTGTAGTAGTAGTTGAAAGAATGGACCGCAGACAGGCATCGAAGGCCTAAAATAAAAAAATTGGGCTGGCTGTAGGCAATTTTAAATTGGTTCCAGGGGTACACGGGCAGCAGTGGTGTGGTCAGTGGAGGCCTAGTGGAAGGAGTGACCGCAGACAGGCATCGAAGGCCTAAAATAATAACACATGGCTGTAGGCAATTTTAAATTGGTTCCAGGGGTACACGGGCAGCAGTGGTGTGGTCAGTGGAGGCCTAGTGGAAGGAGTCACCGCAGACAGGCATCGAAGGCCTAAAATAATAACACATGGCTGTAGGCAATTTTAAATTGGTTCCAGGGGTACACGGGCAGCAGTGGTGTGGTCAGTGGAGGCCTAGTGGAAGGAGTGACCACAGACAGGCATCGAAGGCCTAACATAACAAAAATGTCAATACAATGGTATTGTCAGTGGCAGGCATTGAAGGATGTCAGCGCATAGACTAAACATTGGTGGAGCTGTGAGATAATTTTGCAAGTGGTAGAGCACTGTTTGAGCTGGGGTGGGGGGAAACTGTCTTGTGGCCGGCAGTACAGGCCCAGGGCCCCTCATATTACAACGGTTTGTCTGACGTTGGGTGCGCACCACCACCGCCAGAGACACTTTATTGTACTAGGAGGGGCCCAGTGGCAGTGCCATCGACCAAAAGCGGGCTCACCCACCTCTTCAGACAAACTGCACTCTCACGGGTGCTGTCGCCAAGTGT
Organism: Ranitomeya imitator; assembly: GCF_032444005.1. Classification (NCBI taxonomy): domain Eukaryota; kingdom Metazoa; phylum Chordata; class Amphibia; order Anura; family Dendrobatidae; genus Ranitomeya; species Ranitomeya imitator. The sequence continues at coordinate 662,315,897 of NC_091284.1, read as the reverse complement.
CGATACCACGGCCCCGTGTGGGGAGTTTGGCCATTTAGTGAGGTGTAAACATGTCGTATGCTGGACAATCAGGTGCTGAAAATTACGAGATTGGAAAAGGCATTCAGAATAGTCCACAGGCAAGACCTTTTCATAGGAAAGCTAGGTGTCAGCCGGGCAAGGTGGGGCAAAAGATTTCGAAATCCAGTTGTGGTTCATTTTAATGAAGGTTAGATCATCTACATTTTGGGTAGCCAGACGAGTCCTTTTTTCTGTTAGTATTGAACCTGCAGCACTGAATACTCTTTCTGATAGGACACTAGCTGCCGGGCAAGCAAGCTCCTGCAATGCATATTCTGCCAATTCTGGCCAGGTGTCTAATTTTGATGCCCAGTAATCAAATGGGAATGACGGTTGAGGGAGAACATCGATAAGGGATGAAAAATAGTTTGTAACCATACTGGACAAATGTTGTCTCCTGTCACTTTGAATTGATGCTGCAGTACCTGTCCTGTCTGCGGTCATAGCAAAATCACTCCACAACCTGGTCAGAAAACCCCTCTGGCCAACGCCACTTCTGATTTCTGCCCCTCTAACTCCTCTGGTCTGCTGGCCCCTGCAGCTCGTGTGAGAACGATCACGGGCGCTGTGTGCAGGGAATGCCAGAAGCAAACGGTCAACAAGAGTTGAATGTTTGGTTGCTAATATTAGTTCCAAGTTCTCATGTGGCATTATATTTTGCAGTTTGCCTTTATAGCGAGGATCAAGGAGGCAGGCCAACCAGTAATCGTCATCATTCATCATTTTAGTTATGCGTGTGTCCCTTTTGAGGATACGTAAGGCATAATCCGCCATGTGGGCCAAAGTTCCAGTTCTCAAATCTGCGGTTGTGCTTGGTTGAGGGGCAGTTTCAGGCAAATCCACGTCACTTGTGTCCCTCAAAAAACCAGAACCCGGCCTTGCCGCGCCACCAATTTCCAGTGGCCCCGGAAAAGCTTCCTCATTAAAAATATAATCATCCCCATCATCCTCCTCGTCCTCCTCCTCCTCTTCGCCCGCTACCTCGTCCTGTACACTGCCCTGGCCAGACAATGGCTGACTGTCATCAAGGCTTTCCTCTTCCTCAGCTGCAGACACCTGATCCTTTATGTGCGTCAAACTTTGCATCAGCAGACGCATTAGGTGGATGCTCATGCTTATTATGGCGTTGTCTGCACTAACCAGCCGTGTGCATTCCTCAAAACACTGAAGGACTTGACACATGTCTTGAATCTTCGACCACTGCACACCTGACAACTCCATGTCTGCCATCCTACTGCCTGCCCGTGTATGTGTATCCTCCCACAAAAACATAACAGCCCGCCTCTGTTCACACAGTCTCTGAAGCATGTGCAGTGTTGAGTTCCACCTTGTTGCAACGTCTATGATTAGGCGATGCTGGGGAAGGTTCAAAGAACGCTGATAGGTCTGCATACGGCTGGAGTGTACGGGCGAACGGCGGATATGTGAGCAAAGTCCACGCACTTTGAGGAGCAGGTCGGATAACCCCGGATAACTTTTCAGGAAGCACTGCACCACCAGGTTTAAGGTGTGAGCCAGGCAAGGAATGTGTTTCAGTTGGGAAAGGGAGATGGCAGCCATGAAATTCCTTCCGTTATCACTCACTACCTTGCCTGCCTCAAGATCTACAGTGCCCAGCCACGACTGCGTTTCTTTCTGCAAGAACTCGGACAGAACTTCCGCGGTGTGTCTGTTGTCGCCCAAACACTTCATAGCCAATACAGCCTGCTGACGTTTGCCAGTAGCTGCCCCATAATGGGAGACCTGGTGTGCAACAGTGGCAGCTGCGGATGGAGTGGTTGTGCGACTGCGGTCTGTGGACGAGCTCTCGCTTCTGCAGGAGGACGAAGAGGAGGAGGAGGGGTTGCGAACGGCTACAGCCAATTGTTTCCTAGACCGTGGGCTAGGCAGAACTGTCCCAAACTTGCTGTCCCCTGTGGACCCTGCATCCACCACATTTACCCAGTGTGCCGTGATGGACACGTAACGTCCCTGGCCATGCCTACTGGTCCATGCATCTGTTGTCAGGTGCACCTTTGTGCTCACAGATTGCCTGAGTGCATGGACGATGTGCTCTTTAACATGCTGGTGGAGGGCTGGGATGGCTTTTCTGGAAAAAAAGTGTCGACTGGGTAGCTCGTAGCGTGGTACAGCGTAGTCCATCAGGGCTTTGAAAGCTTCGCTTTCAACTAACCGGTAGGGCATCATCTCTAACGAGATTAGTCTAGCTATGTGTGCGTTCAAACCCTGTGTACGCGGATGCGAGGCTAAGTACTTCCTTTTTCTAACCATAGTCTCATGTAGGGTGAGCTGGACTGGAGAGCTGGAGATCGTGGAACTAGCGGGGGTGCCGGTGGACATGGCAGACTGAGAGACGGTGGGAGATGGTATTGTTGCCACCGGTGCCCTAGATGCAGTGTTTCCTACTATGAAACTGGTGATTCCCTGACCCTGACGGCTTTGGCCTGGCAAAGAAACCTGCACAGATACTGCAGGTGGTGCGGAAAATGATGGCCCTACACTGCCGGAAGGGATGTTGCGTTGCTGACTAGCTTCATTGGCCGAGGGTGCTACAACCTTAAGGGACGTTTGGTAGTTAGTCCAGGCTTGCAAATGCATGGTGGTTAAATGTCTATGCATGCAACTTGTATTGAGACTTTTCAGATTCTGTCCTCTGCTTAAGGTAGTTGAACATTTTTGACAGATGACTTTGCGCTGATCAATTGGATGTTGTTTAAAAAAATGCCAGACTGCACTCTTTCTAGCATCGGATACCTTTTCAGGCATTGCAGACTGAGCTTTAACCGGATGGCCACGCTGTCCTCCAACAGGTTTTAGCTTTGCCACGCGTTTTGGGCAAGATACGGGCCCGGCAGATGGAACCTGTTGCGATGTTGATGCCTGCTGCGGCCCCTCTTCCTCCGCTTCAGAACTGCTGCCGCCTGCACCCTGTTCCCCCAATGGCTGCCAATCGGGGTCAAGAACTGGGTCATCTATTACCTCTTCTTGTAGCTCGTGTGCAACTTCGTCTGTGTCACCGTGTCGGTTGGTGGTATAGCGTTCGTGATGGGGCAACATAGTCTCATCAGGGTCTGATTCTTGATCAGCACCCTGCGATGGCAATGTTGTGGTCTGAGTCAAAGGACCAGGATAGTAGTCTGGCTGTGGCTGTGCATCAGTGCACTCCATGTCAGATTCAACTTGTAATGGGCATGGACTGTTAACTGCTTCACTTTCTAAGCCAGGGACGGTATGTGTAAAGAGCTCCATGGAGTAACCCGTTGTGTCGCCTGCTGCATTCTTCTCTGTTGTTGTTTTTGCTGAAGAGGACAAGGAAGCGACTTGTCCCTGACCGTGAACATCCACTAACGACACGCTGCTTTGACATTTACCAGTTTCACGAGAGGAGGCAAAAGAGCTAGAGGCTGAGTCAGCAAGATAAGCCAAAACTTGCTCTTGCTGCTCCGGCTTTAAAAGCGGTTTTCCTACTCCCAGAAAAGGGAGCGTTCGAGGCCTTGTGTAGCCAGACGACGAACCTGGCTCCACAGCTCCAGACTTAGGTGCAATATTTTTTTTCCCACGACCAGCTGATGCTCCACCACTACCACTACCCTCATTACCAGCTGACAATGAACGCCCCCGGCCACGACCTCTTCCACCAGACTTCCTCATTGTTTTAAAAACGTTACCAAACGAACGGTATTTGTTGCTGTCACACAACTTACACGGTGAGCTATAACTTCAGTATGATTTAGCTACCCCTTTACAGGTGGGTGAGACCACAACGAAAATCAGCCACAATGTTACACACTCTGTTGTTGTTGGCAACAAATGAGATGGCACACACGCAGGACTGTCACTGAAGCGCAAATGTAAATATTTATCTCCCACTGATTTGTGTTTGTTTTTTTTAAAAGGGAGACTTCAGAAAAAAAAAAATTAAAAAAAAATTATTTTTTACAGAAGAATTTATAAAACAAATAAAATGAAATGATTGTTTCAGGGAGAATTTAGGAAAAAAAAAAAAAAAAAGGCTTTGTAGGGCCCACTGAGTGAGAGAGGACGCACACAGGAGTCAGGAGTGGCACACAAGCCCAGAGGCCAATATTAATCTCCCACTGATTGATTTAGTGATTTTTTTTGGTAGATTTTGGAACCCAAATCAAGCAAAAAAATTTATAGGCTTTCTATGGCCCACAATTGGGGAGAGAGAGAGAGATGGCACACCCAGGAGTCAAGACTGGCACACAAGCAGAAGGGGCAATATGAATCTCCCACAGATTTTTTTTTTTTTTTTTTTTTTCAGGGAGACTTGAGAGAAAAAAAAATACAAAAAAAATGTTTTTTTTCAGGAATAATTTAGAAACCAAAGAAAATAAAATGATTGTTTCAGGGAGAATTTAGAAAACAAATAAAACAAAAAATAGGCTTTCTAGGGCCCACTGAGTGACAGATGACGCACACAGGAGTCAGGAGTAGCACACAAGCCCAGAGGCCAATATTAATCTCCCACTGATTGATTTAGTGATTTTTTTTGGTAGATTTTGGAACCCAAATCAAGCAAAAAAATTTATAGGCTTTCTATGGCCCACAATTGGGGAGAGAGAGAGAGATGGCACACCCAGGAGTCAAGACTGGCACACAAGCAGAAGGGGCAATATGAATCTCCCACAGATTTTTTTTTTTTTTTTTTTTTTTCAGGGAGACTTGAGAGAAAAAAAAATACAAAAAAAATGTTTTTTTTCAGGAATAATTTAGAAACCAAAGAAAATAAAATGATTGTTTCAGGGAGAATTTAGAAAACAAATAAAACAAAAAATAGGCTTTCTAGGGCCCACTGAGTGACAGATGACGCACACAGGAGTCAGGAGTGGCACACAAGCCCAGAGGCCAATATTAATCTCCCACTGATTGATTTAGTGATTTTTTTTGGTAGATTTTGGAACCCAAATCAAGCAAAAAAATTAATAGGCTTTCTATGGCCCACAATTGGGGAGAGAGAGAGAGATGGCACACCCAGGAGTCAAGACTGGCACACAAGCAGAAGGGGCAATATGAATCTCCCACAGATTTTTTTTTTTTTTTTTTTTTTTCAGGGAGACTTGAGAGAAAAAAAAATACAAAAAAAATGTTTTTTTTCAGGAATAATTTAGAAACCAAAGAAAATAAAATGATTGTTTCAGGGAGAATTTAGAAAACAAATAAAACAAAAAATAGGCTTTCTAGGGCCCACTGAGTGACAGATGACGCACACAGGAGTCAGGAGTGGCACACAAGCCCAGAGGCCAATATTAATCTCCCACTGATTGATTTAGTGATTTTTTTTGGTAGATTTTGGAACCCAAATCAACCAAAAAAATTTATAGGCTTTCTATGGCCCACAATTGGGGAGAGAGAGAGAGATGGCACACCCAGGAGTCAAAACTGGCACACAAGCAGAAGGGGCAATATGAATGTCCCACAGATTTTTTTTTTTTTTTTTTTTTTTCAGGGAGACTTGAGAGAAAAAAAAATACAAAAAAAATGTTTTTTTTCAGGAATAATTTAGAAACCAAAGAAAATAAAATGATTGTTTCAGGGAGAATTTAGAAAACAAATAAAACAAAAAATAGGCTTTCTAGGGCCCACTGAGTGACAGATGACGCACACAGGAGTCAGGAGTGGCACACAAGCCCAGAGGCCAATATTAATCTCCCACTGATTGATTTAGTGATTTTTTTCAGGTAGATTTTGGAACCCAAATCAAGCAAAAAAATTAATAGGCTTTCTATGGCCCACAATTGGGGAGAGAGAGAGAGATGGCACACCCAGGAGTCAAGACTGGCACACAAGCAGAAGGGGCAATATGAATCTCCCACAGATTTTTTTTTTTTTTTTTTTTTTCAGGGAGACTTGAGAGAAAAAAAAATACAAAAAAAATGTTTTTTTTCAGGAATAATTTAGAAACCAAAGAAAATAAAATGATTGTTTCAGGGAGAATTTAGAAAACAAATAAAACAAAAAATAGGCTTTCTAGGGCCCACTGAGTGACAGATGACGCACACAGGAGTCAGGAGTGGCACACAAGCCCAGAGGCCAATATTAATCTCCCACTGATTGATTTAGTGATTTTTTTTGGTAGATTTTGGAACCCAAATCAAGCAAAAAAATTAATAGGCTTTCTATGGCCCACAATTGGGGAGAGAGAGAGAGATGGCACACCCAGGAGTCAAGACTGGCACACAAGCAGAAGGGGCAATATGAATCTCCCACAGATTTTTTTTTTTTTTTTTTTTCAGGGAGACTTGAGAGAAAAAAAAATACAAAAAAAATGATTTTTTTTCAGGAATAATTTAGAAACCAAAGAAAATAAAATGATTGTTTCAGGGAGAATTTAGAAAACAAATAAAACAAAAAATAGGCTTTCTAGGGCCCACTGAGTGACAGATGACGCACACAGGAGTCAGGAGTGGCACACAAGCCCAGAGGCCAATATTAATCTCCCACTGATTGATTTAGTGATTTTTTTCAGGTAGATTTTGGAACCCAAATCAAGCAAAAAAATGAATAGGCTTTCTATGGCCCACTATTTGTGAGAGATGGCACGCTCAGGACTGGCACACAAGCCCAGAGGCCAATATTAATCTCCCATTTTTTTTTTTTCCAGGGAAAATTTATAAACCCAATAAAAAAAATAATAATAAATAGGCTTTCTATGGCCCACTATCTGAGAGAGAGAGATGGCACGCTTAGGACTGGCACACAAGCCCAAAGCCCAATATTAATCTCCCACTGATTGATTTAATGATTTTTTCAGGTAGAATTTAGAACCCAAATCAAGCAAAAAAATTAATAGGCTTTCTATGGCCCACTGAGTGAGAGATGGCACACACAGGAGTAAGGAGTGGCACACAAGCCCTGAGGCCAATATTTTTCTCCCACTGATTGATTGATTGATTTTTTCAGGTAGAATTAGGAACCCAAATCAACCCAAAAAATAAATAGGCTTTCTATGGCCCACTATTTGTGAGAGAGATGGCACGCTCAGGACTGGCACACAAGCCCAGAGGCCAATATTAATCTCCCACTTTTTTTTTTTTCCAGGGAAAATTTATAAACCCAATAAAAAAAATAATAATAAATAGGCTTTCTATGGCCCACTATCTGAGAGAGAGAGATGGCACGCTTAGGACTGGCACACAAGCCCAAAGGCCAATACTAATCTCCCACTGATTGATTGATTGATTTTTTCAGGTAGAATTATGAACCCAAATCAACCAAAAAAATAAATAGGCTTTCTATGGCCCACTATTTGTGAGAGAGATGGCACGCTCAGGACTGGCACACAAGCCCAGAGGCCAATATTAATCTCCCACTTTTTTTTTTTTTCCAGGGAAAATTTATAAACCCAATAAAATAATTAAAAAATAGGCTTTCTATGGCCCACTATCTGAGAGAGAGAGAGATGGCACGCTTAGGACTGGCACACAAGCCCAAAGGCCAATATTAATCTCCCACTGATTGATTTATTGATTTTTTCAGGTAGAATTTAGAACCCAAATCAAGCAAAAAAATTAATAGGCTTTCTATGGCCCACTGAGTGAGAGATGGCACACACAGGAGTAAGGAGTGGCACACAAGCCCTGAGGCCAATATTTTTCTCCCACTGATTGATGTTGTGATTTTTTCTGGTAGATTTTGGAACCTAAATCAAGCAAAAAAATAAATAGGCTTTCTATGGCCCACTGAGTGAGAGATGACACAGACAGAGATGGCACTCTAGCAGAAATGTCAATCTTAATCTCCCACAAAAAAAAAAAAAAAAAAAAAAAAGGAACTGTCCTTCAATTACTATCTCCCTGCAGTAATCTCAGCCAGGTATGGCAGGCAGCAATAAGGAGTGGACTGATGCACAAATTAAATAAAAAGTGTGGACAAACAAACAAGATAGCTGTGCAGAAAGGAAGGAACAAGAGGATTTGTGCTTTGAAAAAAGCAGTTGGTTTGCACAGCGGCGTACACACAGCAATGCAGCTGTCAGGGAGCCTTCTAGGGCAGCCCAATGAGCTACAGCGCTGAGGAAAAAAAAAAAAAAAGGAGCTTCCACTGTCCCTGCACACCGAAGGTGGTGTTGGGCAGTGGAAATCGCTACAGCACAAGCGGTTTTGTGGTTAATGGACCCTGCCTAACGCTATCCCTGCTTCTGACGAAGCGGCAGCAACCTCTCCCTAAGCTCAGATCAGCAGCAGTAACATGGCGGTCGGCGGGAACTCCCCTTTATAGCCCCTGTGACGCCGCAGACAGCAAGCCAATCACTGCAATGCCCTTCTCTAAGATGGTGGGGACCAGGACCTATGTCATCACGCTGCCCACACTCTGCGTTTACCTTCATTGGCTGAGAAATGGCGCTTTTCGCGTCATTGAAACGCGACTTTGGCGCGAAAGTCGCGTACCGCATGGCCGACCACGCACAGGGGTCGGATCGGGTTTCATGAAACTCGACTTCGCCAAAAGTCGGCGACTTTTGAAAATGTTCGACCTGTTTCGCTCAACCCTAGTGAAAAGTCTTTTCAGAGGGTCATTTATTATTCAACCCCTCAACCCACCAGAATTCTGTTTGGTTCCCCTAAAGTATTAAGAAGTAGTTCAGGCACAAAGAACAATGAGCTTCACATGTTTGGATTAATTATCTCTTTTTCCAGCCTTTTCTGACTATTTAATACCCTCCCCAAACTTGTGAACAGCACTCATACATGGTCAACATGGGAAAGACAAAGGAGCATTCCAAGGCCATCAGAGACGAGATCGTGGAGGGTCACAAGGCTGGCAAGGGGTACAAAACCCTTTCCAAGGAGTTGGGCCTACCTGTCTCCACTGTTGGGAGCATCATCCGGAAGTGGAAGGCTTATGGAACTACTGTTAGCCTTCCACGGCCTGGACAGCCTTTGAAAGTTTCCTCCCGTGCCGAGGCCAGGCTTGTCCGAAGAGTCAAGGCTAACCCAAGGACAACAAGGAAGGAGCTCCGGGAAGATCTCATGGCAGTGGGGACATTGGTTTCAGTCAATACCATAAGTAGCGTACTCCACCGCAATGGTCTCCGTTCCAGACGAGCCCGTAAGGTACCTTTACTTTCAAAGCGTCATGTCAAGGCTCGTCTACAGTTTGCTCATGATCACTTGGAGGACTCTGAGACTGACTGGTTCAAGGTTCTCTGGTCTGATGAGACCAAGATCGAGATCTTTGGTGCCAACCACACACGACGTTTGGAGACTGGATGGCACTGCATACGACCCCAAGAATACCATCCCTACAGTCAAGCATGGTGGTGGAAGCATCATGCTGTGGGGCTGTTTCTCAGCCAAGGGGCCTGGCCATCTGGTCCGCATCCATGGGAAGATGGATAGCACGGCCTACCTGGAGATTTTGGCCAAGAACCTCCGCTCCTCCATCAAGGATCTTAAGATGGGTCGTCATTTCATCTTCCAACAAGACAACGACCCAAAGCACACAGCCAAGAAAACCAAGGCCTGGTTCAAGAGGCAAAAAATCAAGGTGTTGCAGTGGCCTAGTCAGTCTCCTGACCTTAACCCAATTGAAAACTTGTGGAAGGAGCTCAAGATTAAAGTCCACATGAGACACCCAAAGAACCTAGATAACTTGGAGAAGATCTGCAAGGAGGAGTGGGCCAAGATAACTCCAGAGACCTGTGCTGGCCTGATCAGGTCTTATAAAAGACGATTATTAGCTGTAATTGCAAACAAAGGTTATTCCACAAAATATTAAACCCAGGGGTTGAATAATAATTGACCCACACTTTTATGTTTAAAATTTATAAAAATTTAACTGAGCAACAAAACTTTTTGGTTTGTAAGATTTATGCATCTGTTAATAAATCCTGCTCTTGTTTGAAGTTTGAAGGCTCTAACTTATTTGCATCTTATTAAACCTGCTAAATCTGCAGGGGGTTGAATACTACTTGTAGGCACTGTAATATTTATATTGATACAATTTTGGGAAAAGATGCGATGTATGATCGCTCCTTATTGCAATTTTGTGGTGTTGTGGAGGCTTAAAAACCGTAAAGCTAAATTTTTCTGGAATTGCAGAGTTTACAGATCAGTTTAATTAATTTCAGATTTTGATAGATTGGACTTTCACGGAAATAAGGACACCAAATATGTGAATTTTTTAACATTATTTTTAATGGGAGAATAAGGAGGTGATTTTAACTTTTATATATTTTTTCTTCTTTTCACTGTATTTGTTAGTCCCCTGACGGAAATTGAACCTGCAGTCATATGATCGCTTCTACTATACACTCCAATACTACAGTACAGTACTGCTTTGTATAGCACAAATCACGGTCTCCAATGAACATCAGACAGGATAGCAAACTTTAAATTCTACACAGAAGAATAAAGAATTGCGGCACTCACAATGTACAAAAGAGTTTATTTAATCCCTTAACCCCTTACCGACATCGGACGTACTATACCGTCCGATGCCGGCTCCCCTGCTTTGATGCAGGGCTCCGCGGTGAGCCCGCATCAAAGCCGGGACATGTCAGCTGTTTTGAACAGCTGACATGTGCCCGCAATAGGTGCGGGCAGAATCGCGATCTGCCCGCACCTATTAACTAGTTAAATGCCGCTGTCAAACGCAGACAGCGGCATTTAACTACCGCTTCCGGCCGGGCGGCCGGAAATGACGTCATCGCCGACCCCCGTCACATGATCGGGGGTCGGCGATGCTTGTATATTGTAGCCATAGAGGTCCCAGAGACCTCTATGGTTACTGATGAGCGGTGGCTGTGAGCACCACCCTGTGGTCGGCGCTCACAGCACACCTCCATTTCTGCTACATAGCAGCGATCAGCAGATCGCTGCTATGTAGCAGAGCCGATCGTGCTGTGCCAGCTTCTAGCCTCCCATGGAGGCTATTGAAGCATGGCAAAAGTTAAGAAAAAAAGTTTAAAAAAATGTGAAAAAAATAAAAAAAACATAAAAGTTTAAATCACCCCCCTTTCGCCCCAATCAAAATAAATCAATAAAAAAAAATATCAAATCTACGCATATTTGGTATCGCCGCGCTCAGAATCGCCCGATCTATCAATTAAAAAAAAGTATTAACCTGATCGCTAAACAGCGTAGCGAGAAAAAAATTCGAAACGCCAGAATTACGTTTTTTTGGTCGCCGTGACATTGCATTAAAATGCAATAACGGGCGATCAAAAGAACGTATCTGCACCAAAATGCTATCATTAAAAACGTCATCTCGGCACGCAAAAAATAAGCCCTCAACCGTCCCCAGATCATGAAAAATGGAGACGCTACGAGTATCGGAAAATGGCGCAATTGTTTTTTTTAGCAAAGTTTGGAATTTTTTTTCACCACTTAGATAAAAAATAACCTAGTCATGTTAGGTGTCTATGAACTCGTAGTGACCTGGAGAATCATAATGGCAGGTCATTTTTAGCATTTAGTGAATCTAGCAAAAAAGCCAAACAAAAAACCAATGTGGGATTGCACTTTTTTTGCAATTTCACCGCACTTGGAATTTTTTTCCCGTTTTCTAGTACACGACATGCTAAAACCAATGATGTCGTTCAAAAGTACAACTCGTCCCGCAAAAAATAAGCCCTCACATGGCCAAATTGACGGAAAAATAAAAAAGTTATGGCTCTGGGAAGGAGGGGAGCGAAAAACGAACACGGAAAAACGAAATATCCACCGGTCATGAAGGGGTTAAGGACCAGATCATTTTTGTTTTTTCAGCATTTGTTTTTTACTCACCTTCCAAGAGCCATACCCTTTTCCTAATTCTCCGCTTACCTAACCGTATGAAACCTTACGTATTATGAGATGAGTTATACTTTTGAATGATACCATCTATTTTACCATGTGATGTACGGCAAAACAGGGCAAAACAAACTACTGGTACTAGTGCAGTGAAATTGTGAAAAAACCCACAATAATACATTTGCATTTGTTTTTCGGGGGTTTATTTTTAAGGTGTTCATGGTTCGGTAAAAAATGATTTTCCAGATCAATACAACTACAGCAATTCCAAACGTGCATCTTTAAGTGGTAAAAAAAAAATACAAATATTTCAAAAAATAAAATATACTTGTACTGCCATTTTCCGAGACCCTTGACTTTTTTATCCATCAGTAGAGCTGTGTGAGGAATTGTTTTTTGCATGGCGAGCTGATGGTTGTTTTTATACCATTTTGGAGTAGATACAAGATTTTAATTGCTTCTTATTGAATTTTTTTTGCAAAGCTGCAATGACTGAAAGATCACAGTTTTGCTGATTTGTTTTTTTTTCTTGTTACAATTTTCAGGTTAATTGATTTCACATTATGTTACTTTGGACTTTTTCGGACGCGGCAGTATCATATGTGTTTATTTCTTTATTTTCTTTTCATCCCCTTATAGGACTTGAACCCAAAATTATATTGCAGTATATAGGACAGATCACCATCTTATCTTAATAGAAGCATTGTTATGGTAGGCAGGGGGTCTTCAGCTGACCCCCGACACCCATTATAACTCATCAACACCCCGCAATCATGTGATAGAGGGGCTGATGGGCACATGAAGCGGTGCACCGTGCGTGCTGTAAAGCCCCCGTCACACACAGCGAGATCGCTAGCGAGATCGCTGCTGAGTCACAAGTTTTGTGACGCAACAGCGACCTCAGTAGCGATCTCGCTATGTGTGACACATAGCAGCGACCAGGCCCCTGCTGTGAGATCGCTGGTCGTGTCGGAATGGCCTGGGCCATTTTTTGATCGTTGAGGTCCCGCTGGGTAGCACACATCGCTGTGTTTGACACCTTACCAACGACCTCGCTGACAGGACGTCCCATTGAATCGTCATGAAATAGCATCGTTGTACAGGTCGCTACAGGTCGCTACAGGTCGCCGCATCGCTGCTGCGTCGTTGGTGAGATCTCACTGTTTGACATCTCACCAGCGACCACATAGCGACGCTTGAGCGATCCCTGACAGGTCGTATCGTTGTCGGAATCGCTCAAGCGTCGCTATGTGTGACGGGGCTTTAAGTGCCACTGACAGAGATTACAAGCTACATTTAAAAGGTTAACAGCAGCGGGCGGAGCTGTTAGAATCTGTTTAGTTTGTGACTATCCGCCATTTTCTTGTGATTTTCTGGCTGCTGGTCTTTTTCCTCTGGTGCCGGGTTTGTCTTGGGTCAGGTGTTTGTATCGCTCTTTATTAGCACCTGCCTCCCAGTCCTTGCTGGACAACAGTGTTAATCCGCTTGAGCTCTAGCTTGGTGCTTTGCTTTGTGTTCTGTGTGTGTTATTTGTGCAGTGCTGGTATCTCTGGTTCTGCTAGCCTTAGTTTCTGTTTTCTATTGGTTTCTGCAGCCTTCTCTGTGTTTTCTATTAGGAAGTGATCGTTTTTTGTACCCAGTCCTTAGTTCTTTTAGGAAATCCCTTCCCCTTATCTTTGTTTGAGATTCGTTTGAGATTAACCTAGGATCGCCGGTGGGTCTATTCGCAAGGAATGGGTCGCCCACTCCATCGTAGGGTTTCAGCTTAGTCATAGTGCAGGGTCAGTTTTCCCCCTTCTACCTTAGTCCTGTGTTGCAGATCCCTAACAGGAGCTTGGTTCCACTTCCTTCTGCTAGAGGCACCCAACAAGCGCTGTACAAATACGGCATGCGTCATTAAGAGGATTAATGCATATAGAAGGATGTTACGCCTCATTCACACTTGACTATTCGGGTTACATTTTGGATCAGTATTTTTAAGCCAAAACCAGGATTGGAGCCTACAGAAAGAAAAGCTGGATGAGTTGCACCACTATTGAGTTTTACAAATGCTGATGGAAAATTCTGATAAGAATTTAATTTGGATTACATGGCATTTTTTAAGAAAAGTGTGTATGTCATATTTAAAAAAAAAAAGATGAAATAATATATTATAGTTGCTAAAATGTTCTTTGATCAATAATTTCTGTAGCTGTTTATTTTGTTTCCTAAAATGTAAAAGGATTATGTTTCCAATACATCATACATGCAGAGTGCAATAATAAACACAAGCCTCATGAATGGCACATGAATTGTTGGAGGATTTTCTCATACTGAAAAAAACTGGTAAAAAGGGAAGATGTGACAAACACTGATGCTTGATTTATACAACTGTCTTTGAAATATGAAATCTTGTTGAAAGAAGTATAAGATATATTACACACATACAGTATAAACACATATATTTCCTAGTAAGAACAGACGTGTCCGGTCACGGTAAATGCAACTTCTGTTAAATAGGTTTTTGCTGTGATAGAAAACACAAATGAAAGTAATAATCAATGTAGCAATGAGAAAATGTACGAGGTCTGCAAATAATTCTCACATGATCACTATACTTCCATATTTCCAGTGATGGGATTTAAATACACAATTAGAGGAGGAATAGCAGTGTTTTAAATAATCTTACTGTAGAGGTGGGCAATTAATTTTTCTGAAGGGCCACATGAGAGACTGACTGTTGCGGACGGCCAAACCAATACATTGAAATTAATTCTGTTCAATGTTATCATTAATATATATCATTATAAATTAATTTTATTGCTTTTTATTCAGCAGACCAAAACGATATAATTTACTGATTTTCAGAAAGTTTTAAAAATGCTGTAAATCGTACTGCTACTATTATTCAGACTTTGTACTATGATCATCAGCGTCCCCCAAAACAGTGTGATATCCCCATAGTCCCCTATACACAATATGCTGTCCCCACAGCTATTACACACAGAATAATGGTCCTACGGCACCCACACATTACACTGGACCACAAAGCCTCCATACACAGTATGATTCCCCTATAGCCTCCACAACACAGTAAGATGACTTTGCAGCCTCGCACACAGTATGAGCCTCTACAGCCTCCTAAAAGGTATGATACCACAGTATGATGGCCCCCACAAAATAGGAATACCCCAACAGTTCCACACACAGTATGAACCCCCACCAGCAGCCAATCATATGATGGCCCTGACAGCCCCACAAAAAGTATGATCCAACACACATAATTATTACACCTATATAGTATAATCCCCCACAGCTCCCTATATGCAGAATGATAACCATCACAGTTTGATTCCCTATAGACCCCAACACATTATGATGGCCACCACAGCGCATAATTATGGCCCCACATATTCCCACTAAAAGTGAATGACAGTAAAAAATAAACAAACCCTACTCACCTCTACCCCTGTTTTCCTGGGCGCACTGCTCTAGTCAATACACTGGAGACCTAGGCTCCACAGCAGGCACAATTTAATGAAGTCATCACACCTGCTTGGTAGTGCCGATAGCTCTCTCCTCCACATTATATTCACCACTACTGCACCACGAGAAAGTAAATACTGGTGAATTCGAGTTGTCGGAATGAGGTGGAGGAGGTGGCCACTGTGTGCCGCCCACGAGTCACTGCTTCCAGCCCTTTTGCTGTCCCGGACCGTTTGAGGCGAATTACATATGTCTCAAATATTACAAAAAAAAGCACTTTCTCCAGAATAAGATTTTTTTGTGATTGATGGCGACCACACTTTTTGTTTCTGATTCGTCCAGGGCAACCAATCTCACTGGGCTGGATTATTTTGCCTACCCATCTTCACACTTTACAGTATTTTGTTGCTTTTAGGATAGGCTCTTTAGTATGTATGTTTTATGCAACTGTCTCTCTTAAGCTATGCACACACGCTGCGGATTTTGCTGCGGATCAGCAGCGTTTCCACAGCTGCGGGTCCGCAGCAGTTTCCCATGCGTTTACAGTACAATGTAAACCTATGGGAAACGCAATCCGCAGTGCACATGCTGTGGAAAAAAACGCGTGGAAACGCAGTGGTTTACATTCCGCAGCATGTCAATTCTTTGTGCGGATTCCGCAGCGGTTTACACCTGCTTCATAATAGAAAACCGCAGGTGTAAAACCGCAGTGGGATCCGCACAAAAACCGCGGTAAATCCGCGATAAATCCGCAGGAAAAACGCAGTGTTTTTGCCCTGCGGATTTATCAAATCCGCTGCGGAAAAATCCTCAGTGGACCATCCTACATGTGCACATACCCTAAGGCTGGGGTGACACTATCGTATGGCATCGGATGCGATATGCTAATGACCCTCGGCTCCTGCTCTGCTGCGTACGGAAACCGAGTGTCATGCTACTGTGCCCCAAACCTCTCGCACAGAGAGGGCTGGAGCACAGCTGTGGAGGAGGCGGAGAAAGTAATTTCTGCATCTCCGTTGCTGGCATCGGTGTGTATTGCACCGCACTCGGATGATATCCGAGTGTCGTGTGTTGTGTCACTCGCACCCATAGACTTATATGAGTGTGAGTGAGCGGAGACACGGCCAAGTCTTGGTGCCAATCGCAGCATGCTGTGATTTCACACGCATGCCAAATACGGCACAGAAAAAGTATGCTGATCTGAATTGCCCCATAGAGTAACACTGGAACGAGTGCTATGCGATGTTTTATTGCATAGCACTCAGCCGTATTGTACGGTAGTGTGATTCGGCGTAAAGCTGATTTCAAGCCTAGGTCTTCAACTGCAATATCCTTTTAGAGAAAGTGGTCATCAAAGAGGGGATTCTTCTGCTCCAGATCCCTCTCTGAGCCAGAGTGGACAGCCACCCTTTATGACAAACTACTGCTCTCTGCTCAGAATGTTCAGCATATAATACTACATTTCCCTACCCGCAGCTTTTCTCTGTCGTTACCAAATATGCTTTAACGACTTGCTTAGAAAACTTCAGCCTATATCATGTACAGTCTGTCTATGTAAAGACAGAATGTGAAGCTGTTCATAGCTTTCTAATATTATAGAATTATTTGAGATAGTATAGTAAGAAATTGTTTGTAATTAAAGTTATTGTGAATTTATTAACATTTCCAATTTCATGGAGTCATGTGGTGCGTAGTCGCTAGACAGAAGAAGGTCCACCACTTACTGGTGGCATCTGCAGGTCTTCTTTTGATTATGTGGCCTGGTGCGACATCACATGTGCATCAAGCCACAATGATGAAGTCATTCCAGGATAGCAAATCAAAATAAGGGCTGCTGATGCCACCAGGTGAGAGGCAGTTCTCTCTCCTGTCCAGGGGCCACAGACCACAGCCATGGCCGATGGAATGGGTTGTGTGAAATAATTCGCACCAACTTTATATGAAATACTGGTGCTTCTCACAAAATTAGAATATCATCAAAAAGTTAATTTATTTCAGTTCTTCAGTACAAAAAGTGAAACTCATATTATATAGAGTCATTACAAACAGAGTGATCTATTTCTCACATGGAACAAGGAGGAGAGGTAAGTATTGTGTGTGTTTGTCTGCTGCATGATAACGTGTGTGGGGGATTGCACTATAATGTTTTGTGTGTAGGGTGACTGCACTATACTGTGTGTGTAGGTGCTGCATTACTGTGTGTGGGGGGCTGCATTGTACTGTGTGTGGGGGCTGCACTATACAGTGTATGTGTTTGTGAGGTGGGGCTGCATTATACTGTGTGTACAGCTGCCTTATACTCTGGGGGCTACATTATACTCTTAAGGGACTGCATTATACTGTGTGTGTGGGGGCTGCACTATACTGTGTGTTTGAGGAGCTGCATTATACTGTGTGTTGGGCTGCATTATACTCTGAGGGGGCTGTTTTATACTCTGGGGGCTGCATTATACTGTGTGTGTGAAGGGGGCTGCACTATACTGTGTGTGTTTGGGGGGACTGAATTATACTGTGCGGGAGTGGGGGCTGCATTATACTGTGTGAAGTTGGGCTGCATTATACTCTGAAGTGGCTGCATTTTATTTTGAGGGGGTGCATTATACTCTGAGGGGGCTACGTTATAATCTGAAGGGGCTGCATTATACTCTATGAGGGTACTTAATTACACTCTATGAGGGGGACTGCAAGATAAATTTCACCCGTACAATGTATTGGATGCGGTGAATCCTCACAGTGCAATGAACAAATGCGGATTCACCTGTGTTCAATAGCCGACAGCGCTTTGGATGCAGCAGACATTACAGATCGTGGGCACATACCATAAAGAGGCCAGGAAACAAGCGTTGAATGACTTCAATATTGTCGATTACGCTGAACTTAGTGCTAGTAAATACAACAGAAATGATTCTGTGTGATGGTGCAATATGTGAGCATTTGGGGCCCCACTTTTTCTAAAACCAGACCTGAGAGGGAGATATTCACTTCACGTGATCCAGACTCTATGCTTCTCTTAATACATCCCAGAACTGTTTGCCTTTTTTGCTGCTGCATCACACTGTTCACTCATGTGCAGTCTGTGATTAGTATACCCAAGTCTTTTTCACATGTGCTGTTGCTTAGTTCTATTTCTCCCATTCAGTAGATGTAATTTTCATTTTCTTGCCCATATGTGTAATCTTGCATTTCTCCCTGTTAAATACCATTCTTTTAATATAACACTTTGTTTCCAGAGAAACACAGTATATACACTCATGCATAAGACACAATGGACATAGAATACAATACTGTATATTTGCTTCTATTTGCTCAAAATCACTAAGAATAATTATATATAAAATATTAAAGAATTAGCACATTATTATAGAATTATGACATTTACAAGAGAGGCTGAATATAATGCATTAGAAGTGTATACGTTTTATTGTACATCCATTTTTTAGGAAGATCCTGTTACATAATATTACTGCATGGCAGATGACAAGTCAAGCTTAAACAGATTCTTCAATTCCCTGTTGCATTTTGCATCATTTTGAAGGAGGAGGAATGTAACTAAATATTGCCATTCTAAGTAGGACTCTTGAAGCACTAATGCTGTACACTGCATGGGGCTTTCACATTGCAATTCACTCTGGATGACCTAAATCTTATGCTTTCCGCAGCCCTCCCTTCCCCACTTCGTGACTCATTCCCTACTGTGTTACCGCATGAAAGGAAAACTGATAAAGATAACAAAGACGCAAAGATTGATTTGATAGAGATAAACACAGTGAGAAATTTCTTTAGTGGATTGTTTTGTGATGTTGACATGAAGATGACATTAAGGAATGCAGATCCGATCACAGAAACGTAAAATTCAGCACATCCAACACTGGCAAATAGACCATAAAGATCTACTAATAGGGTTATATGGTATTTGCAGTTTACCCTTGGTAATTATAAATGTATAGATCTGAGAAATACATGTACAGAATTCCCTGGAGGGCGCAGTCAGACGGCAGTATAAATTGGACTGAGATCGGCCCACAATGCTTGGACTGGCTCTCCTGACCCAAGCTTGACAGATGCATTGAAATATATGAAACCGTCACGTTCGGGTAGGGAAAGCCACCAGCCAATCCGTGCATTGCGGTCTGATCTCGGTCCGATTTATATGGCCGTCTTACTGCTCCCTATTATCTACTTATTATTGTCAGGACCCCTATATTAACAGATAATAAATAAGGGAAATTAGTAGTTTTTTCCAGTTGTTGCATTTGGTATAAATGGGGAAGCGCTACAATACCAGTCAAAGACACTAGATAGAAGTGATGCCATGTATGAAAGAAAGCAGCCAAGTTTTTTTCCTAATCACAGGTAGATTTCTGTGTATATAATTTCATCTAATGAGTTAACATTACAATTTGCCTGGGTTTTTTTCATTTCTCCATCAGAGAGGTAAATGGGTGGTTCAGCACAACTTGCCACATGACTGCCCATTAGAAGCAATTGAGCGGAGCTGACAAATGCTGCTGACAGATTGACAGTGGTGGGCACTTCTGGGCAGCAGATTTTACACTCACCCAGCCATAAGTGGCAGTAGCTGCTTTCACCTACTCCATATCTGATAAGGAGGGCGAGCTCTTACCAGACATCATCAGGTTGCCTTTAGCTGGGATTGCAGTTCTCTCAACTATTGCTGTGCTGCTATAGCTGAGCTTTGTTGTGCATATGCTGGTTATCTGCCCCACAGTCTACAATCATACTGATACCAAGTGCTGTATGGACAGCTTGGCCTTCTACCAATAGAAGCAGCCATACACTATACTGTATACGGATTGCAGATAACTCGCAGCTTTCTATTACTATTCGGTTATGTTCACACAACCATATTTTCAGTTCGGGGGCTATCCATGTAAAAAACTGATATCATACAGCCCAATTTATTCAATTGGGCTGATGAGGTGATTATTTTTTTTACCAGATGTCTGCGTAAAAAAATGTTAGCATACACTATTCTCTTCTGTACTTTGCATTAACTCACTATTCAAGACTGTGGGTATGGCTGCCCAAAAAACATTGGATCCCATGCAGGTCATCCATATTGACTACTAGTTTGCATTGACATTGTTAACATAGTTAAAAAAAAAACTGTATTTGATCTTGAAAATTTTACCCCCTTTTGAGTTTATGTTGTTTGCTCCCCTTCTTCCCAGAGCAATAACTTTTTTATTTTTCCATCTATATGACTATGTGAGAAATTGTTTTGCAGAATGAGTTGTACTTTTGAAAGACACCATTGGTTTTACCATATAGTGTACTGGAAAAGGGGAAAGAAAATCCAAGTGCAGTGAAATTGCAAAAAAAGTGCAATGCCACAATCGTTTTTTTGTTTTTACCATGTTCACCCAATGCTAAACCTGACCTGCCATTATGACTCTCGAGGTCATTACGAGTTCGTAGATATGAAACAATGCGTCATTGTTTGAGTCATGAGACTCGTAGCCATCTCCATTTTTCGTGATCTGGGGCTGGGTGAAAATTTATTTTTTACGTGATGAGCTGATGGTTTTATTGTTACCATTTTGGTTTGGACACAATGTTTTGATTTCCTGCATTTTAATGCAATGTTGTAACTACAAAAAAAAATGTAATTCTGGCGGTTTGATTTTTTTTTTCGTTACGACGCTTACCGATCAGATTAATTATTTTTATACATTTATAGATTGGGCGATTCTGAATGTGGCAATACCAAATACAGTACAGACCAAAAGTTTGGACACACCTTCTCATTTAAAGATTTTTCTGTATTTTCATGACTATGAAAATTGTACATTCACACTGAAGGCATCAAAACTATGAATTAACACATGTGGAATTATAAACTTAACAAAAAAGTGTGAAACAACTGAAATTATGTCTTATATTCTAGGTTCTTCAAAGTAGCCACCTTTTGCTTTGATGACTGCTTTGCACACTCTTGGCATTCTCTGGATGAGCTTCAAGAGGTAGTCACCAGGAATGATCTTCCAACAATCTTGAAGGAGTTCCCAGAGATGCTTAGCACTTGTTGGCCCTTTTGCCTTCACTCTGCGGTCCAGCTCAAAACCCAAACCATCTCGATTGGGTTTAGGTCTGGTGACTGTGGAGGCCAGGTCATCTGGCATAGCACCCCATCACTCTCCTTCTTGGTCAAATAGCCCTTATACAGCCTGGAGGTGTGTTTGGGGTCATTGTCCTGCTGAAAAATAAATGATGGTCCAACTAAACGCAAACCGGATGGAATAGCATGTCGCTGCAAGATGCTGTGGTAGCCATGCTGGTTCAGTATGCCTTCAATTTTGAATAAATCCCCAACAGTGTCACCAGCAAAGCACCCCCACACCATCACACCTCCTCCTCCATGCTTCACGGTGGGAACCAGACATGTGGAGTCCATCCGTTCACCTTTTCTGCGTCGCACAAAGATACGGTGGAATCAAAGATCTCAAATTTGGACTCATCAGAACAAAGCACAGATTTCCACTGGTCCAATGTGCATTCCTTGTGTTCTTTAGCCAAACAAGTCTCTTCTGCTTGTTGCCTGTCCGTAGCAGTGGTTTCCTAGCAGCTATTTTACCATGAAGGCCTGCTGCACAAAGTCTCCTCTTAACAGTTGTTGTAGAGATCTGTCTGCTGCTAGAATTCTGTGTGGCATTGACCTGGTCTCTAATCTGAGATGCTGTTAACCTGCGATTTCTGAGGCTAGTGACTCGGATAAACTTATCCTCAGAAGCAGAGGTGACTCTTGGTCTTCCTTTCCTGGGGTGGTCCTCATGTGAGCCAGTTTCTTTGTAGCGCTTGATGGTTTTGGCAACTGCGCTTGGGGACACTTTCAAAGTTTTCCCAATTTTTCAGACTGACTAACCTTAATTTCTTAAAGTAATGATGGCCACTTGTTTTTCTTTACTTAGCTGATTTTTTTCTTGCCATAATACAAATTCTAACAGTCTATTCAGTAGGACTATCAGCTGTGTATCCACCAAACTTCTGCTCAACACAACTGATGGTCCCAACCCCATTTATAATGCAAGAAATCCCACTTATTAAACCTGAGAGTGCACACCTGTGAATTAAAAACCATTTCGCTCGCTACACTCATCAGGAGGGCGTTAAACTAGAAGAAGAGGGGACGGGAAGAAAAACATTAGACTTGAACAAAGAAGATCCAGGAAAACAAACTCAGAAGGGAGGTAAGAACATTTCTAAAACAATCCACAGCGAGGAGATTGGAACAAAACAAAATCCTCTAAACTGCATGCTTGCAAACGCCAGAAGCCTGACAAACAAGATGGAAGAACTAGAAGCAGAAATATCTACAGGTAACTTTGACATAGTGGGAATAACCGAGACATGGTTAGATGAAAGCTATGACTGGGCAGTTAACTTACAGGGTTACAGTCTGTTTAGAAAGGATCGTAAAAATCGGAGAGGAGGAGGGGTTTGTCTCTATGTAAAGTCTTGTCTAAAGTCCACTTTAAGGGAGGATATTAGCGAAGGAAATGAGGATGTCGAGTCCATATGGGTCGAAATTCATGGAGGGAAAAATGGTAACAAAATTCTCATTGGGGTCTGTTACAAACCCCCAAATATAACAGAAACCATGGAAAGTCTACTTCTAAAGCAGATAGATGAAGCTGCAACCCATAATGAGGTCCTGGTTATGGGGGACTTTAACTACCCGGATATTAACTGGGAAACAGAAACCTGTGAAACCCATAAAGGCAACAGGTTTCTGCTAATAACCAAGAAAAATTATCTTTCACAATTGGTGCAGAATCCAACCAGAGGAGCAGCACTTTTAGACCTAATACTATCTAATAGACCTGACAGAATAACAAATCTGCAGGTGGTCGGGCATCTAGGAAATAGTGACCACAATATTGTACAGTTTCACCTGTCTTTCACTAGGGGGACTTGTCAGGGAGTCACAAAAACACTGAACTTTAGGAAGGCAAAGTTTGACCAGCTTAGAGATGCCCTTAATCTGGTAGACTGGGACAATATCCTCAGAAATAAGAATACAGATAATAAATGGAAAATGTTTAAGAACATCCTAAATAGGCACTGTAAGCGGTTTATACCTTGTGGGAATAAAAGGACTAGAAATAGGAAAAACCCAATGTGGCTAAACAAAGAAGTAAGACAGGCAATTAACAGTAAAAAGAAAGCATTTGCACTACTAAAGCAGGATGGCACCATTGAAGCTCTAAAAAACTATAGGGAGAAAAATACTTTATCTAAAAAACTAATTAAAGCTGCCAAAAAGGAAACAGAGAAGCACATTGCTAAGGAGAGTAAAACTAATCCCAAACTGTTCTTCAACTATATCAATAGTAAAAGAATAAAAACTGAAAATGTAGGCCCCTTAAAAAATAGTGAGGAAAGAATGGTTGTAGATGACGAGGAAAAAGCTAACATATTAAACACCTTCTTCTCCACGGTATTCACGGTGGAAAATGAAATGCTAGGTGAAATCCCAAGAAACAATGAAAACCCTATATTAAGGGTCACCAATCTAACCCAAGAAGAGGTGAGAAACCGGCTAAATAAGATTAAAATAGATAAATCTCCGGGTCCGGATGGCATACACCCACGAGTACTAAGAGAACTAAGTAATGTAATAGATAAACCATTATTTCTTATTTTTAGGGACTCTATAGCGACAGGGTCTGTTCCGCAGGATTGGCGCATAGCAAATGTGGTGCCAATATTCAAAAAGGGCTCTAAAAGTGAACCTGGAAATTATAGGCCAGTAAGTCTAACCTCTATTGTTGGTAAAATATTTGAAGGGTTTCTGAGGGATGTTATTCTGGATTATCTCAATGAGAATAACTGTTTAACTCCATATCAGCATGGGTTTATGAGAAATCGCTCCTGTCAAACCAATCTAATCAGTTTTTATGAAGAGGTAAGCTATAGGCTGGACCACGGTGAGTCATTGGACGTGGTATATCTCGATTTTTCCAAAGCGTTTGATACCGTGCCGCACAAGAGGTTGGTACACAAAATGAGAATGCTTGGTCTGGGGGAAAATGTGTGTAAATGGGTTAGTAACTGGCTTAGTGATAGAAAGCAGAGGGTGGTTATAAATGGTATAGTCTCTAACTGGGTCGCTGTGACCAGTGGGGTACCGCAGGGGTCGGTATTGGGACCTGTTCTCTTCAACATATTCATTAATGATCTGGTAGAAGGTTTACACAGTAAAATATCGATATTTGCAGATGATACAAAACTATGTAAAGCAGTTAATACAAGAGAAGATAGTATTCTGCTACAGATGGATCTGGATAAGTTGGAAACTTGGGCTGAAAGGTGGCAGATGAGGTTTAACAATGATAAATGTAAGGTTATACACATGGGAAGAAGGAATCAATGTCACCATTACACACTGAATGGGAAACCACTGGGTAAATCTGACAGGGAGAAGGACTTGGGGATCCTAGTTAATGATAAACTTACCTGGAGCAGCCAGTGCCAGACAGCAGCTGCCAAGGCAAACAGGATCATGGGGTGCATTAAAAGAGGTCTGGATACACATGATGAGAGCATTATACTGCCTCTGTACAAATCCCTAGTTAGACCGCACATGGAGTACTGTGTCCAGTTTTGGGCACCGGTGCTCAGGAAGGATATAATGGAACTAGAGAGAGTACAAAGGAGGGCAACAAAATTAATAAAGGGGATGGGAGAACTACAATACCCAGATAGATTAGCGAAATTAGGATTATTTCGTCTAGAAAAAAGACGACTGAGGGGCGATCTAATAACCATGTATAAGTATATAAGGGGACAATACAAATATCTCGCTGAGGATCTGTTTATACCAAGGAAGGTGACGGGCACAAGGGGGCATTCTTTGCGTCTGGAGGAGAGAAGGTTTTTCCACCAACATAGAAGAGGATTCTTTACTGTTAGGGCAGTGAGAATCTGGAATTGCTTGCCTGAGGAGGTGGTGATGGCGAACTCAGTCGGGGGGTTCAAGAGAGGCCTGGATGTCTTCCTGGAGCAGAACAATATTGTATCATACAATTAGGTTCTGTAGAAGGACGTAGATCTGGGGATTTATTATCATGGAATATAGGCTGAACTGGATGGACAAATGTCTTTTTTCGGCCTTACTAACTATGTTACTATGTTACTATGTATTTCCGCTGACTACCTCTTGAAGCTCATCAAGACAATGCCAAGAGTGTGCAAAGCAGTCATCAAAGCAAAAGGTGGCTACTTTGAAGAACCTAGAATATAAGACATAATTTCAGTTGTTTCAGTTTTTTGGTAAGTATGTACGGTAATTTCACATGTGTTAATTCATAGTTTTGATGCCTTCAGCGTGAATGTACAATTTTCATAGTCATGAAAATACAGAAAAATCTTTAAATGAGAAGGTGTGTCCAAACTTTTGGTCTGTACTGTATGTGTATTTTTTTTTTTATTATTATTATTTTATTTTGAATGGGGTGTGATTTAAATTTAATTTTTTTTATTATTTGAAAACTTTTTTTTCTATTTAAAACTTGCTTCAATAGTCTCCATGGGAGACTAGAAGCTGCTATCATCCGATTGCTTATGCTACACATAGCAGGGCTTCAGCCCTGCTCTGTGTGGCAAAAATTCTCACTTGCTATGAGCACCGATGGGCAGGATTCGTGATACGACGTGATCATGTTAAATGCTGTTGTATTGACAGCGGCATTTAACAGGTTAACAGCTGTGGGTGGATCGCGATTCCACCGGCGGCTGTTAGGGGCACATGTCAGCTGTTGAAATTTTATGATGTGCAGGAAAAGATGTGGACTCAGCGCCAGAGCCCACATCAAAGGGGGAGACCAGACATGCGCCATACATGTCGTGAAGGGGTTAATAACTGCTGATGTATAAAAATTAATGCCATACTGATGACAATACAGATTAAAAATCGTCCATTTTTAATGAAAATCTGACAATATTTTAACCCCTTTCTACCATTGGACATACTATTCTGTCCATGTGGGGTGGGCCCTACTTCCCAAGGACAGAATAGTACGTCCAGCGCGATCAGCTGCGCTCACGGGGGGAGCGCGGCCGATCGCCGCCGGGTGTCAGCTGACTATCGCAGCTGACATCCGGCACTATGTGCCAGGAGCAGTCACGGACCGCTCCTGGCACATTAACCCCTGGTACACTGCAATCAAAGATGATCGCAGCGTTCCGGGGGGCATAGGGAAACATCGCGCAGGGAGGGGGCTCCCTGCGTGCTTCTCTGAGACCCTCTGAGCAACACGATGTGATCGTGTTGCTGCAAGGGTCTCCTACCTCCTTCTCCCTGCAAGCCCCGAATCCAAAATGGCCGCGGGGCTCCATCCGGGTCCTGCAGGGAGGTGGCTTGCCAGCGTCTGCTCAGAGTAGGAGCTGGCAAGCCTGCAGCCCTGCCTGTCAGATCGCTGATCTGACACAGTGCTGTGCAAAGTGTCAGATCAGCGATCTGACCCTATAGTATCATGTCCCCCCCTCCCCGGGACAATGCAAAAAAGTAAAAAATAAATAAAAATTCACATGTGTAAAAAAAAAAAAAAATCCTAATTATAGAAAAAAAAATTGTTCCAATAAATACATTTCTTTATCTAAATAAAAAAACAATAAAAGTGCACATATTTAGTATCGCCGCGTCCGTAATGACCCCACCTATAAAACTGTCCTACTAGTTAAACCCTTCAGTGAACACTGTCACAAAAAAACGAGGCAAAAAACGCTTTATTATCATACCGCCGAACAAAAACTGGAACGCGATCACAAAAAAGGATATAAATATCCATGGTACCGCTGAAAACGTCATCCTGTCCCGCAAAAAACGAGCCACCATACAGCGTCATCAGCGAAAAATTAAAAAAGTTATAGTCCTCAGAATAAAGCGATACAAAATAATTATTTTTTATATAAAATAGTTTTTATCGTATAAAAGCACCAAAACATAAAAAAATTATTTAAATGAGGTATTGCTGCAATTGTACTGACCTGAAGAATAAAACTGCTTTATCAATTTTACCAAACGCGGAACGGTATAAACGCCCCTCCCCCAAAGAAATTCATGAATACCTGGTTTTTGGTCATTCTACCTCCCAAACATCGAAATAAAAAGCGATCAAAAAATGTCATGTGCCCGAAAATGTTACCAATAAAAATGTCAACTCGTCCCGCAAAAAACAAGACCTCACATGACTCTGTGGACCAAAATATGGAAAAATTATAGCTCTCAAAATGTGGAGACGCAAAAACTATTTTTTGCAATAAAAAGCGTCTTTTAGTGTGTGACAGCTGTCAATCATAAAAATCCGCTAAAATGCCCGCTATAAATAGTAAATCAAACCCCCCTTCATCACCCCCTTAGTTAGTGAAAAATAATAAAATTTAAAAAATGTATTTATTTCCATTTTCCCATTAGGGTTAGGGTTGGGGCTAAAGTTAGGGTTAGGGTTGGGGCTAGGGTTAGAGCTAGGGTTAGGGTTGGGGCTAGGGTAAGGATTGGGGCTAAGGTTAGGGTTGGGGCTAGGGTTAGTGTTAGGGCTAGGGTTAGGTTTGGGGCTAGGTTTAGGGCAACAGTTAGGGTTTGGGCTAAAGTTAGGGTTAGGGTTGGGGCTAAAGTTAGGGTTTGGATTACATTTACGGTTGTGAATAGGGTTGGGTTTAGGGTTAGGGTTGTGTCAGAGTTAGGGTTACCATTGGGATTAGGGTTAGGGGTGTGTTTGGATTAGGGTTTCAGTTATAATTGGGGGGTTTTCACTGTTTAGGCACATCAGGGGCTCTCCAAGCAAATACAAAAAATAGCTAGCGCACTACACTAATAAACTAGATAAGTCAAGGGGGTGCAAGACTGATGGCTGATATACAAAGTCATAAGCACACAAGAAACAGAAGCCACCAAAAATGTCCGCACACCACCAGAGTAATATGTAAAGAATACAAAAGCTTTATTGGTAACATCATTTAAAAACATTTAAAACCATGTACAACGCCCTCCGTACATACATAGTTATAATTGTTCCCACTGCGTGCCGCAAAAAATACCATATAATAATGGACCGTATGCACAGCCGTACATAAATCCTAAATACAATATCAAGATAATATTAATAAACAAACTGTATAATATACCAGCATAGCATGCACAGTTCAAAATAATGAAAGCCTGATAGCAAAAGCCGCCCCATCATAATACATGGCCCCCCACACATTGTCCCTATAAATCCAGGGAGTATAAAGTAGAATAATACCCTAGACAAGAGAGCAAGTGTCTCCAAAATGAACCAACATACCCAGTAAGATCGTGAGCCACAGAAAATGCAGAGGCACAAAGGTATGCGCTTGAGAGGCACGAAGGAGCAGAGGCTCAGTTATGAGGCTAGGCTACCGCAGGGCAGTAATGACCGGAGGGAAAGCCCAACGCGTGTCGCTGTTCAAAGACAGCTTCGTCAGGGGAAGTGGCTGTACCATATCCAATGAGGCTTTTAAATACCTGATAATTGACTGACTTGCCTGATCCGATCTGTAGCTGGCCGGAAATGGAGACCGGAAAACCGGAAATGATGCAAAGAAGGGCAAAGAATAGGTACGTACTGAGTATAGAGTAGCGCATGCGCCGGCAAGAAGGTCAGGCAGCACAGAAGGTATCGAGGAGCTGGATTACAAATGAATGAATACCGCGCAAGCGCAGCTCCCTGGAGCAGAGATGGTGACAGTTCTGAACACACAACTGTCAGCATATCCGGAGCAAGCCGATAATGGGCGCAAGGAAGGACCTACATCGAAACCAAGGGGTAACGGGAACAAAAACGCCAAATGAAACTTGGTATGATAGTGAGATATGGCCTAAGGGGAAGAATTGTAATATTGAGGCAAAGAAATACAAAATACAGTTACAAATAATACATGCAGATAACATTGCTATACCATCAACCAATAAATGCATAAATAGCAGATAGACAAGAATACTTATGTGGATAAATGGGTATACCATTAAACAATGTTACTGAAATAACTATATATATACATTTGGATCAAAAAATTAAACCGGGATCCAGTTGTTTGTATATAAGAATAGTAAAACAACACTATAAAAGCATAGATTCCAACAATATAGTATCACAGAAAATTCATAGATCAATATGGGTGCACATCCATATCTGTATTTCCGCCGTATATTCAATAAAAGTCCATATGTACTCCAGACTCCATATGCAGAAAGGCTTCATCCAAATCAGAAAAGGAAAGATCCCATAAGATGCCTTGTTGATAGTCCATAATAATCCTTCTTCCAAAGTTAAAGATAATGATCAAGAGTCTCCGTAACCTAGTTCACCAGCCAGTACGATTCTCCAGTTATACATAGGTCACTGGGTTATATGCACCACCCAACGAAGTGTAAGGCTGATATTCAAAGAGGGAAGGAAGATCATCCAAGAAAACCTGTAAAGAGGAGATCTTCATTAATCCCATAGGGTGTAACGGAGTGGAGCAGGTAAATCCAACGGGACTCTACCTGCAACAGTTTCTTGTGTAGTGAACCACCCCTACCAGAGGTCCTAAGGTGTTCCAAACCAATCACCCTCGTGTTGGCGTAACTCCCAGCATGATGAGTCAGGTAGTGGGCTGCCACCGTGGTTAGAGTCTTGCCCTTATCCCTATCAGCCGCCGCTGTATGGATCGTTGAAAAGTGTTCCTGTATCCTTCGGCGCAGCTCCTGTGAAGTCTGGCCTACATAGATACGAGGGCAAGTACAAATAATGGCATAGACGACATTAGATGTTCTACAATTGATGTAGGACCTAAGTTTATGTGACATCTGATCGGTGGGATTAATGAACAAATCACATGTGGGATGCATGTAGGGACATACAGTACAATTCCCACACGGAAAAGATCCTTTCAGGACAATACCCCGGTTGAGTCTATGGGTGGGCCTGGTGTAGTGGCTCCTCGTCAGTATGTCCCTAAAATTAGGGGCCCTTTTGGCAGTCACTAAGGGTCATGGGCTTACTACCTGTGCCGTCTGTGTATCAGTGGTCAAAATTCTCCAGTGATTATTCAGGATACTCCTTACCTGGTTCCACTGGGTATGATATCCCAAGATAAAACGTGCAAAATTGTCCGTTTTCTTCTTCGTTGAAACCAACAAGGTATCCTGTGACTGTGATCTTGCTCCCTGGTAGGCACGAGAGATACATTTCTTAGGGTAGTTTCTCCTCCTAAAGTGTTCCGTAAGATCATGCGCTTCCCTCCGAAAGTCCTCATCATTGGTGCAGTTTCTTCTCACCCTGAGAAACTGTCCTCTCCGAATCCCATCCCTCGTGTGTCTTGGGTGAAAACTGCGATATTCCAGCAGACTGTTGACCGCTGTGGGTTTCCGATACAGGCAGGTAGATAGTTTGCCATTCTGACATTTGATCTCCAAATCCAAGAATTGAACTGCATCGGAAGAGAACTGGTGAGTCAAAAAAATATCGAGAGAATTATGATTGAGGTCGTCCAAAAATTCCTGACATTCCTCAATAGAACCTGACCAAATAAAGAAAATGTCGTCTATGAATCGCGACCAATGCCGTACCTTGCTGGTGAATAGGTTGGAGACATAGACGAACGTGAACTCCCACCACCCTAAAAAAAGATTTGCAACGGCTGGGGCGCAGCGTGCCCCCATCGCCACACCGGATGTCTGGATGTAAAAAGTCCTGTCAAATAAGAAAAAAATGTGTCTCAAAATAAAACTTAGTAAATCAATAATGAAGGAGTCATGCATTCTGTCCGAGTTGGTTTGTTGATCAAGAAAGAACGTCACCGCCCGTAAGCCATCATCATGATTGATGTTCGAGTAGAGAGACTCTACGTCACAAGTAACCATAATTTCTCCCGGTAACAGGTCCAACCCCTTGTATCTGCTGATAAAGTGTGAGGAGTCTCTGGTGTAGGATGGTAAATTAAGTACAAATGGCTGTAAAAAAAAGTCAATATATGTGCACGCCTTTTCACAGAGACTCCCAATGCTAGATACAATTGGTCGACCCGAAGGTTTGTTAATGCTCTTATGTACTTTGGGTAACATGTAAAACGTAGATATGATTGGTTCCTCTACCCAAATGAAGTCCCATTCATTAGTACTGATGACTCCCAGTTCGAACGCCCTATCATGAGAGCTCTCAATTTGATAGAAAACACCCCCGTAGGATTGGAAGGTAATCTGCGGTAGAATTGCTGGTTACTCAACTGCCTATTTGCTTCCTCGAGATATAGTTCATGAGGCCACAAGACCACATTACCCCCCTTATCCGCCTCCCTAATTAAAAATTCCTTATTAGATTTTAGGCCAGATAGGGTCCGTTGTTCCTGAGGAGTTAAATTAGGCCTAACGCCTGTCTTAGGGGGTAATGCTTCAATATCTTGTTTAACCATCTCGAAGAAGATCTTAACAGATGGTACAATAGATAAGGGTGGACATACAGAAGACTTGTTCTTGTGAGGAAATTTGGGCCTACCTGTACTGGACTCACCCTCTTGCAGAAGCTCCATTAGGTCCTGGAAAACTCTGTGTTCAGTCTGATCCAAAGAAGAAAACCTGTGTGGCTGTTTATTCAAAACCTGTAGGACAATTTTCCTACAGAACAAAAAAAGATCTTTGATCAGAGTGAATTTATCAGTACTTTGTGCGGGCGAAAACGTCAAACCTCTCCTTAATACTGCCATCTCTATAGATGTTAATTGATATTGGGACAAATTAACGATCTGCAGTGTGTCATGCTCAGTCCGATTAGCCGACTCACCATCATTATTAGTCGCTGACGGGATCACTTGTGTTGTTTCCTCCGTTTGTTGTGATATGGGGGTCTGTATCCCCTGTTCCTGGTGATCCGGGTAAAGAGACCTATGTCTCCCGCGCCCTCGCCTGGTCCGGGTCCTGGTTCTATGTCGCTTTCCGCGGATGATAAAAAATCACTTGACGAGGGGCCATCTGTTGTTGGAATATTCCGGGAGGAATTGATTGGACCCTGTCCACTTTTAGGTCCCCGGCGTTGATTACCCTGATGTCTCCATTTATAGGCAATATTTTGATCAAAATCCGATTTATCCCTCAAAAATTTGGATCTTTTCTTATCCATAATTTCTTTATCATATCTGTCTAGTCCCTCTTTAAGTTTCACTTTGAAGGGCTGGACTTGTGATACTTCATCAAATTTACTGAGCCTGCTTTCCAAATCCTTGATTTCAGTCTTCACCTGTACCAACAGTTCCCTACCATGTGCAATAAGCATATTGATTAGGATTTCTGAGCAACGGAGCAACCCTTCCTCCTATGTCATGCGGAAGGTACCCGAGGGTTCCCATGCTGGGAAGATGGATATCCTTAATCCCCTTGGTACTAAATTTAATTTTAAGTATTCCTCCAGACACCTGATGTTCCAAAGTAATCTAATACCATGTTTCTGCGCTGCAGTAAGCTCCATAGATACATAGGTGCAAAATCCGAATCCGGACCTTTACCAGTAGTCTCCATAAATGCTGCAGAGGCCGAGGCCTTCCATGCCGCTTCCCTAGCATTCCAATCCATGCCAACCACAAGGATACAGACAAGCCACTGAATATATTAAGTATCTACTCTAATAACAAAAGGCTAGAATAAACCGTGTGCTGCCAAGCCCAAGAACAAACACCATAAGGTGTTTAGAAAAATCCAAGCATATACAAAAAAAAAAAAAAATTATTGGTTGATGGTATAGCAATGTTATCTGCATGTATTATTTGTAACTGTATTTTGTATTTCTTTGCCTCAATATTACAATTCTTCCCCTTAGGCCATATCTCACTATCATACCAAGTTTCATTTGGCGTTTTTTTGTTCCCGTTACCCCTTGGTTTCGATGTAGGTCCTTCCTTGCGCCCATTATCAGCTTGCTCCGGATATGCTGACAGTTGTGTGTTCAGAACTGTCACCATCTCTGCTCCCGGGAGCTGCGCTTGCGCGGTATTCATTCATTTGTAATCCAGCTCCTCGATACCTTCTGTGCTGCCTGACCTTCTTGCCG
Source organism: Ranitomeya imitator (assembly GCF_032444005.1). Classification (NCBI taxonomy): domain Eukaryota; kingdom Metazoa; phylum Chordata; class Amphibia; order Anura; family Dendrobatidae; genus Ranitomeya; species Ranitomeya imitator. Next base: position 662,282,551 of record NC_091284.1, on the reverse strand, counting down.
GCGCATGCGCTACTCTATACTCAGTACGTACCTATTCTTTGCCCTTCTTTGCATCATTTCCGGTTTTCCGGTCTCCATTTCCGGCCAGCTACAGATTGGATCAGGCAAGTCAGTCAATTATCAGGTATTTAAAAGCCTCATTGGATATGGTACAGCCACTTCCCCTGACAAAGCTGTTGGCCTTTCCCTCCGGTTATTACTGCCCTGCGGTAGCCTAGCCTCATAACTGAGCCTCTGCTCCTTGGTGCCTCTCAAGCGCATACCTTTGTGCCTCTGCATTTTCTGTGGCTCACGATCTTACTGGGTATGTTGGTTCATTTTGGAGACACTTGCTCTCTTGTCTAGGGTATTATTCTACTTTATACTCCCTGGATTTATAGGGACAGTGTGCGGGGGGCCATGTATTATGATGGGGCGGCTTTTGCTATCAGGCTTTCATTATTTTGAACTGTCCATGCTATGCTGGTATATTATACAGTTTGTTTATTAATATTATCTTGATATTGTATTTAGGATTTATGGACGGTTGTGCATACGGTCCATTATTATATGGTATTCTTTGCGGCACGCAGTGGGCACAATTATAACTATGTATGTACGGAGGGCGTTGTACATGGTTTTAAATGTTTTTAAATGATGTTACCAATAAAGCTTTTGTATTTTTTACATATTACTCTGGTGGTGTGCGGACATTTTTGGTGGCTTCTGTTTCTTGTGTGCTTATGACATCAGGGGCTCTCCAAACGCGATATGGCATCCGATCTCAATTCCAGCCGATTCTGCGTTGAAAAAGTAAAACAGTGCTCCTTCCCTTCCGAGCTCTCCCGTGTGCCCAAACAGGGGTTTACCCCAACATATGGGGTATCAGCGTACTCAGGACACATTGGACAACAACTTTTGAGGTCCAATTTCTCCTGTTACCTTTGGAAAATACAAAACTGGGGGCTAAAAATTATTTTTGTGGAAAAATATTTTTTTTTCACGGCTCTGCGTTATAAACTGTAGTGAAACACTTGGGGGTTCAAAGTTCTCACAACACATCTAGATAAGTTCCTTGGGGGTCTAGTTTCCAATATGGGGTCACTTGTGGGGGGTTTCTACTGTTTAGTTACATCAGGGGCTCTGCAAATGCAACGTGACGCCTGCAGACCAATCTATCTAAGTCTGCATTCCAAATGCCGCTCCTTCCCTTCCGAGCTCTGCCATGCGTCCAAACGGTGGTTCCCCCCACATATTGGGTATCAGCATACTCAGGACAAATTGGACAACTTTTGGGGTTCAATTTCAAGTGTTACCCTTGGAAAAATACGAAACTGGGGGCTAAAAAATAATTTTTGTGGAAAAAAAAGGATTTTTTATTTTCACGGCTCTGCTTTATAAACTGTAGTGAAACACTTGGGGGTTCAAAGTTCTCACAAAACATCTAGATAAGTTCCTTGGGGGGTCTAGTTTCCAATATGGGGTCACTTGTTGGGGGTTTCTACTGTTTAGTTACATCAGGGGCTCTGCAAATGCAACGTGACACCTGCAGACCAATCCATCTAAGTCTGCATTCCAAATGCCGCTCCTTCCCTTCCGAGCTCTGCCATGCGCCCAAACGGTGGTTCCCCCCACATATTGGGTATCAGCGTACTCAGGACAAATTGGACAACTTTTGGGGTTCAATTTCAACTGTTACCCTTGGAAAAATACAAAACTGGGGGCTAAAAAATAATTTTTGTGGAAAAAAAAGGATTTTTCATTTTTACGGCTCTGTGTTATAAACTGTAGTGAAGCACTTGGGAGTTCAAAGTTCTCACAACACATCTAGATATGTTCCTTGGGGGTCTTGTTTCCAATATGGGGTTACTTGTGGGGGGTTTCTACTGTTTAGGTACATCAGGGGCTCTGCAAATGCAATGTGATGAATACAGACCAATACATCTAAGTCTGCATTACAAATGGCGCTTCTTCGCTTCCGAGCTCTGCCATGCACTCAAACGGTGGTTCCCCCCACATATGGGGTATCAGCGTACTCAGGACACATTGGACAACAACTTTTGGGGTCCAATTTCAACTGTTACCCTTGGAAAAATACAAAACTGAGGGCTAAAAAAACTTTTTTTTTTCCACAACAATTATTTTTTATTTTCACGGCTCTGCCTTATAAACTGTAGTGAAACACTTCGGGGTTCAAAGTTCTCACAACACATCTAGATAAGTTCCTTGGGGGGTCTAGTTTCCAATATGGGGTCAATTGTGGGGGGTTTCTACTGTTTAGGTACATTAGGGGCTCTGCAAACACAATGTAACGCCTGCAGACCATTCCATCTAAGCCTGCATTCCAAATGGCTCTCCTTCCCTTCCGAGCTCTCCCATGCGCCCAAATGGTGGTTCCCCACCACATATCAGCATACTCAGGACAAATTGGACAACAACTTTTGGGGTCCAATTTCTTCTCTTACCCTTGGGAAAATAAAAAATAATGGGTGAAAAAATCATTTTTATGAAAAAATATGATTTTTTATTTTATGGCTCTGCATTATAAACTTCTGTGAAGCACTTGGTGGGTCAAAGTGCTCATCACACATCTAGATAAGTTCCTTAGGGGGTCTATTTTCCAAAATGGTGTCACTTGTGGGGGGATTCAATGTTTAGGCACATCAGTGGCTCTCCAAACGCTACATGGCGTCCCATCTCAATTCCTGTCAATTTTGCATTGAAAAGTCAAACGGCGCTCCTTCCCTTCCGAGCTCTCCCATGCGCCCAAACAGTGGTTTACCCCCACATATGTTGTATCAGCGTACTCAGGACAAATTGTACAACAACTTTCGGGATCCAATTTCTTCTCTTACCCTTGGGAAAATAAAAAATTGGGGGTGAAAAGATCATTTTTGTGAAAAAATATGATTTTTTATTTTTAAGGCTCTGCATTATAAACTTCTGTGAATCACTTAATGGGTCAAAGTGCTTACCACACATCTAGATAAGTTCATTAGGGGGTCTACTTTCCAAAATGGTGTCACTTGTGGGGGTTTCAATATTTAGGCACATCAGGGGCTCTCCAAACACAACATGGCGTCCCATCTCAATTCCTGTCAATTTTGCATTGAAAAGTCAAATGGCGCTCCTTCGCTTCCGAGCTCTGCCATGCGCCCAAACAGTGGTTTACCCACATATGGGATATCTGCGTACTCAGGACAAATTGTACAACAACTTTTGGGGTCCATTTTCTCCTGTTACCCTTGGTAAAATAAAACAAATTGGAGCTGAAATACATTTTTTGTGAAAAAGTTAAATGTTCATTCTTCTTTAAACATTCCAAAAATTCCTGTGAAACATCTAAAGGGTTAATAAACGTCTTGAATGTGGTTTTGAGCACCTTGAGGGGTGCAGTTTTTAGAATGGTGGCACACTTGGTTATTTTCTATCATATAGACCCCTCAAAATGACTTCAAATGTGATGTGGTCCCTAAAAAAATGGTGTTGTAAAAATGAGAAATTGCTGGTCCACTTTTAACCCTTATAACTCCCTAACAAAAAAATGTGGTTCCAAAATTGCGCTGATGTAAAGTAGACATGTGGGAAATGTTACTTATTAAGTATTTTGTGATTTAAGGGCATAAAAATTCATACATGGAAAATTGCAAAATTTTCAAAATTTTTGCCAAATTTCCGTTTTTTTCACAAATAAACGCAGGTAATATCAAATAAATTTTCCCACTATCATGAAGTACAACATGTCACGAGAAAACAGTGTCAGAATCACCGGGATCCGTTGAAGTGTTCCAGAGTTATAACCTCATAAAGGGACAGTGGTCAGAATTGTAAAAATTGGCCCGGTCATTAACGTGCAAACCACCCTTGGGGGTAAAGGGGTTAATACTATCATGTGAACTTGTGGGAATGTCTGGTTAAAGTACTGAACAACAAATTATAGTTTAGGACAGTGTATATTAATTCCTGACCCCTTGCATTAGAGGGGGACCAGCCATCGCTAGTCCCACTCTCCTTCCCATGGAACAAGGGAGTGTGGAAAATGGCCCAAAAGTCATGTAAAGGATAAGGAAGGGAAACAAACACTAACGCAGGGACATGTTGAGTCTATGATATGGCTGCCAAATTTTTCCTTGCACACTCCTACTACATTATGTAATAATATAAATATGCCTAAAAATAGTTAAAGGGTTGGTTTTAATTACAAAAAGTGTAGCAAATCACAGCTTATTAAAATTTTCAGCTATTAATCCTTTTCTTTACAGCTCGCCATCTTGGAGACCAATCACCGCCACTAGACAGCAGACCATGTGCAGAGCTTACAAGCTTCTAAGCAATATTTTGCAACTGGAACTGGACTGGATTTCTGTAGTGCCCCTGTACAGTATCTCCTAATCCTAAAAAGTTTCCGCGAAGTGCTTGCAAGCTAGTCAGCAGTGATGGTCGGTCTCCTAGGAAACGAGATGCAAACAAAACTGTTAAATCCTCAAGAACAGCTGCTTTTTTGAATAAGCAGTTAATTGTGAAAGTGCTTGTTTGTACAGGCACCATGCGACAATATTCATCTGTGTAGATGGTAATAAATTCAGTTAGTATCCTTATATCACTAATATGTTTTCACAGACAATCCTATTCTTTCTATCCACTACAATCTATCTGCAAACTTCTCTTGGTTGTGATCTTTACATCATGACATCTGCTGTTTTTCTCTTGCTTTGTAATCACAAAGTAAAACATTCTCAGCTCTCACAGTATCAGCATGTTCTCCTGCTGCTTTAAGTGAACGAGTATATGGTTGACACTGTGGGCTATTATCTGTTTATCCTAAAAACACAATAAAATAGAATGTGTCTAACAACTATATATATATATAAAACCCATGGTGGGAGATATGTAGTGAGGTGACACACTGACTTTTGGCATGCAAGGGTTTTGATTTCTATATACAGTAATTGCAGTACAACCCAATGCAATGGTGTCATAATATGTCTGCATGTGATCATGACCATTCTTCCTTGCTTGATGCCTAGTGTGTGAAGTTAATGTTAGCTTTGCTGAGTGGGAAGTCACCCCAGGATAAGTGGTCACAATTACCTTTCTTCTAGATGATAGTTGGAGGGCAGCTGTCAGCAGTGTTAAAGCAACCCTCCACCCTAACACTGAAAAGTGACAATGCATTTGTCATGTGTGGTCATCATAATTGGTACCCTCCCTTTGGCTCCAGATTAGTCTGCTGAGGCCAGTGTATCAGTTGTCCTGCATCCAAGATGGCCAACCCAGTGACAAAAGGTGCTAGGCTACGAATAAAGCATGCTTTAGCTGCAGAGTAAAGGCAGGAGAGACGTGATTCAAACTTACCACTGCCGGTCTCTGCAATGGCGGTAATGTGAAGCAATCGAAGCAGACCAGGTAGTGTGACTCTACATCAAATGTGCAAGGTTGGTGGTCTTCTCAAGGCCACGTTTACACATTCAGTATTTGGTCAGTATTTTACCTCAGTATTTGTAAGCCAAAGCCAGAAGTGGGAGAAAAATACAGAAGTGGTGACGTGTTTCTATTCTACTTTTCCTCTAATTGTTCCACTTCTGGTTTTGGATTGCAAATACTGTTGTAAAATGCTGACCAAATAGTAAACGTGTTAACATGGCCGTAGCCTTATATTCAGCCTCCAGAACTATTAATATTTACCACTTTTCTTATGTTTTCTTCAGGTATCTCCATGCCAGTGCCTGTGTTCGGCCTCCAGGACGACAGCAAAGTATTCAACCAAGAAAACTGTTCTTTATCTGATGATCTCTTCATCATTGTTGGTTCCTTTGTGGCTTTTTTCATTCCTCTAATCATAATGGTGGTCACATACTTTTTAACTATAAAATCACTCCAGAAAGAAGCTGACCTGTGTTTCAATAACCTGGGGGCAAAGAGCAAGCTTGCGTTGTTCAGTTTCCTCCCGCAAACATCTCTTTCATCTGAGAAACTATTTCAGCGTTCTTTGCCAAAAGAATTAGCTCCGTATGGAAGAAAAACTATGCAGTCCATCAGCAATGAGCAAAAAGCCTCCAAGGTCCTGGGGATTGTGTTTTTCCTCTTTGTGATTATGTGGTGTCCATTTTTCATCACTAATGTGATGGCTGTGTTCTGCAAGGACTTATGCAACAAGCATGTTATTGGAGAATTGTTGAAAGTATTTGTTTGGATTGGTTACCTATCATCAGCAGTAAATCCACTGGTTTATACACTTTTCAACAAAACCTACCGTTCTGCATTCTCGCGCTATATTCAGTGCCGGTACAGGGAGGAAAAGAAGCCTTTACAATTAATTTTAGTGAACACCATCCCAGCACTGGCATACAACTCAAGCCAACTGCAGCTAGCACAAATGAAGAACCTGAAGAAGGGAACCAAAACCAAAACAAATGACTATTCTTTGGTGACTGTAGGATTGCCCGCGTTAGATAAATCGTCTGTTAATGAAAATGATAGCTGTCTGTGATTATAAGGTCATGTTATAAGAGTCAACGTGTTGTATTACTGACTGACGGAGATAAAAGTGTAAACTATGGAAATCAAAGACCGCCTTCAAGATTTTATGATGGAAACCAGGGTGGGATATTCTATCCGGACACTATAGACGTATCCGATATACAACTATTTATTTTTCATTGTAAGGAAAGGAAATAAAAGGGTATAAAGTAACACGATTTTACATGAGGAATACCTCATCCATCTTACTGTACTTCAGATTACTCCATGTATCTGTGATTGAACTCTTGGTAATCCATGTTCTAGTATGGGGCAGCCTTCAATTAAGAGGATTTCAAGAGATACCATGAAACACTTCAGATATACGTGAAGAGTTTTTCCATTTCTACCAACATTCACAGTATGAAACTACATAATATCATTATACATTCTTTTTCTTAGTTTTATTGTACCTATTTTGAGTTATTACTTGTTTTTATACATCATATTTTTCCACACTGAAACACTTGGTTGACCGTGGAGAGTAGTTCAAGTTCCACTCCAGTAACAGATGAGAGCTAGGCTATGTTCACACGCTGTGATTTTGCTGCGTTTTTTTTAATTTGTTGCATGTTTTTATGCAAATTTTAAGCTGTGTTCTACAGTGCCAGCAAAAGCTATGAGATTTCAGAAATATCATGCACGCGCATTGTTTTTTTTCCTGACTGATTTTGAAAACTGCTGTGTTTTTGCAAACTGCAGCATGTAACCTCTTTCAGAGTTTTGTCAACGTTTTCCACCCATAGAAAGTAATAGGTAAGTGCAAACATGCAGCATAAACACCGTAAAAAATGCAGGGTATCAGGTTTTGCTGCATTTTGGGTGCAAGAACCTTAAAAGTTGCATCATGATTTTTTTTTGTGGAGGGGGGGACTAAACCTTATTAGCCTATACAAGAGACGACAAAAACGCAGGAAAAAAAGCAGCAAATATGAAGCAAAAAAGCAGTAAAACCTGCTTTTGTAAGCACCTTCTTCACTGCCAACAGGGCAGGCTTTGTCTGCGGAAAAACGCCACAAAAACGCATCGTGCGAACATAGCCTAATGGATACCCTGATAAGTCATTCTGCACCCAGCAACCGCAAGTGCACCACAGGCTAAAGAAGGCAAACACTGCAAAAAAAATGGCTTCAAATTCCATGCAATTAGTTAAGAAAAATATATGTCCCCAAAATCCTTTTAAAGAGAGTATCTTAAAATGCGGCCAGAGCGGGGATAAACTTATCACACATGAGGACGTGTGACGTAAAAAATCCAGCAAACATGATGAAATATACATATGGCCCACTGGGGACTCTCATAACCCAGTGGTCCATATGTAAATTTCAGCATGTTTGCTGGATTTTTTACATCATACGTTGGATTATATATATATATATATATATAAAAGATGAGGTCCATATGCCTCTATGATGTTCATGAGACGACCTTGCTCTTGCTTCCTAATTTTTTTATTAAAGGGCTGTTCCACCACTTTTATATCCCAAGGATAGGTCATCAAAATCTGATTGATGAGAGCCCAATACCCGGGACCTCTACCGATCAGCAGTTCTTAGTGTTGGCGAAGCCAAACAACACTAAGTTTTTACTGTCTAGTGGCTGCTGCCGGGTACTGCATATCCGCTGCTATCCATTTGAATAATTTGAATAAGGGCGGATTCAAAGTACGTGGCAGTGGCGACTACAATAAAATCAGTTTTGATACAAAAATAAACATCTCATTCACAGCCCCTTTTAACAGGAAATATCTAACTAGCTAATTATCCTTTGATCTCCCACAATTTGCTGCTTTCTGTTAGCAGGTACGGTTTTTATGTAAATGTAGATGTGAATGGAGAGAATATATATCGTAACTCAAAATTTGTGTGAGATAAAGAAAAGTATAGTTACTGAAGAACATATGTAGATTTTAAATTGAATGTTATAAATTATACATACTTGCATCACAAACATCTAAAAGTATAATCCGATCAAAACCTAAAAAATGCAGTAAAGACAATTCCTCCTTTCCCGCATTACCACGTGAACTTTGTTTCACAGGGTCACCTCAGGCCACACATCCAATAAGCACCAGCAATCATCACTGGTCACCAGTAATGTTTTCCCTAGCTAAATGGGTTTCCCAGATTAAAAGGATTCTCCACTTCAGACAATCTCTACTTGCCAGAAGGTTCCCTTGACAATAACTTGATCACCCAGTTTCCCCATGCTATAGGGAAATCCGGCAGTAACTGTCCACATTCTCTGCAGCACCTCCACAGGAGAAATTAAGAATTACACAAGATCAATTCAAATGAATGAGCTGGCTGCAGAACTCAGGACAGAACAGGTCCTCCACAGCAAACAATTATATTTGTAACTGTGCTCTCCTCTGGCCCAGAGCTGAGGAACCCTTGGGTTCTTTAACAGTTACAATTGTAATGGTAAACCAGAAGTGAATCCAACCACCCAGAAGTGAATCCAACCCCTCAGTCATGTCACTCATAAAACCCACCATGGCTTTTCAGTTAGGCCTCATTCACATGTCAATTTTTTCCGTACAAGTGCTATCTGAGAGGTATACAGAAAATTGCGGACATATGTTCAATTTTGATCCAAGGGTCAGATCAAAATTGGTAATGCAAGTCAATGGGTCCATGAAAAAATCAGACTGGAGTGTGGTCCGATTTTTAAAGACTATCAGAATGCAGAAGGTGGAGAAATTATGTTTTGGACAACACTCTGGGTAAATCTGACAGGGAGAAGGACTTGGGGATCCTAGTTAATGATAAACTTACCTGGAGCAGCCAGTGCCAGGCAGCAGCTGCCAAGGCAAACAGGATCATGGGGTGCATTAAAAGAGGTCTGGATACACATGATGAGAGCATTATACTGCCTCTGTACAAATCCCTATTTAGACCGCACATGGAGTACTGTGTCCAGTTTTGGGCACCGGTGCTCAGGAAGGATATAATGGAACTAGAGAGAGTACAAAGGAGGGCAACAAAATTAATAAAGGGGATGGGAGAACTACAATACCCAGATAGATTAGCGAAATTAGGATTATTTAGTCTAGAAAAAAGACGACTGAGGGGCGATCTAATAACCATGTATAAGTATATAAGGAGACAATACAAATATCTCGCTGAGGATCTGTTTATACCAAGGAAGGTGACGGGCACAAGGGGGCATTCTTTGCGTCTGGAGGAGAGAAGGTTTTTCCACCAACATAGAAGAGGATTCTTTACTGTTAGGGCAGTGAGAATCTGGAATTGCTTGCCTGAGGAGGTGATGATGGCGAACTCAGTCGAGGGGTTCAAGAGAGGCCTGGATGTCTTCCTGGAGCAGAACAATATTGTATCATACAATTAGGTTCTGTAGAAGGACGTAGATCTGTGGATTTATTATGATGGAATATAGGCTGAACTGGATGGACAAATGTCTTTTTTCGGCCTTACTAACTATGTTACTATGTTACTCAAACCACTCTTTGAACAAAGTCTGATGAAGCTCTAATCAGAGTCTGAGCAGAATAATCAGTCAGTTTTTCTCATATATAGAAAAATGGGACATGTGAATGAGGCCTAAGGCCATGTTCACAAGTTCAGTATTCAGTTAGCATCTCACATCATTATTTGTAAACCAAAACCAGGAGTGCGTGAAAAATTCCGAAGAGGTAACCTGTTTCTACTGGACTTTTCCTTTGTACTGATTGTTCCTCTCCTGATTTTGGCTTACAAATACTGATGTAAAATACTGACCAAATATTGAATGTGTGAATGTGGCCTAAGACTGAGATTGCTTTTTGTTTCTCAGGAGATTGTTGGAGAGTACGAAATTCACTTCTGAGGCCGGAGTCACACACAACGTATAAAAATACGGTCCGTTTTTGATGGCTGAGATACGCAGAAAATTTCCTGAACAGTGATCCGTATTCAATGCGAGGATGAGATTTTTTCTCCAAAAATTATCCGTGTGTCATCCGTATGGCGAGATTTTTTCACCGGCTTGCAAAATGGACATAGAATGGATCCATAGACTCAAATATTCGTAAGAACATATATACAGTTTATATATATATATATATATATATATATATGTCAGTGAGACTCATATATATAAATATATTTATATTTCATATAGCGCTAGATAGCAGAAAAGCCGGTAATTCAATTGCCGGCTTTTGCTATCTCCTTATCAAACCCGACATGATATGAGACATGGTTTACATACAGTAAACCATTTTATATCCCTTATTTTTTTTACATATTCCGCACTACTAATGTTAGAAGTGTCTGTGTGCAAAATTTGGGGGCTCTAGCTGTTAAAATAAAGGGTTAAAACACGGAAAAAACTGTCGTGGGCTCCCACGCAATTTTCTCCGCCAGAGTGGGAAAGCCAGTGACTGAGGGCAGATATTAATAACCTAGAGAGAAACCCTTTATTTTAACAGCTAGAGCCCCCAAATTTTGCACAGAGACACTTCTAACATTAATAGTGCGGAATATGTAAAAAAAATTGAATTACCGGCTTTTCTGCTATCTAGCGCTATATGAAATATAAATATATATATGTGCGTCTCACTGACATATATATATATATATATGTATATATATATATATATATCCCTATACTATGTGTAGACATTAATTTTATCTGTTCTATTCTAACCTGTCAGTGTGATTTTACTGTACACCGCAATGAATTGCCGGCTTTTCTATAGAACATCGGTGCGTATTTCTCGCAAGTCACACTGATGGTCCGTGTGTAATCCATTTTATTCTCGCACCCATAGACTTGCATTGGCGATTCTCGGCCAAGATACGCTGACAATCGCAGAATGATTTCACTCGGATCCTGAATACGGCCGAGAAAACAACGGAAAATAGGAGCTGCCCCATAGATTAACATTGGGCCGAGTGCTATGCGATTTTTTATCACAGTCTAGTGTGACTCCGGCCTCAAGCTGTGATCAGCACTTCAGCAGGCCATTTAATTGATGCAATTATTTCCACCAATTTATCTTGAAGGCTGAGATCTTCAAAGGTTTTAGTTATTGAAGTAATATTAGTATATTTCTTAAAGTGGTTAGTTTATTTATAGTCACAGCTCCCCTTTGAAGACAACTTTACAGTTTATATGGATAGAAACAGTTTATTGCTTTATAGGTCCTATACTGATTCTTAGGCTGGAGTCACACGAGCGTATAACATGGCCAAGTGCTATGCGAAAAAATATTGCATAACAGTCGACCAGCGCAGATCTGAGATTATTTTCTCATGCCGATTCGGCGTGAAAGAACAATAACAGCATGCTGAGAATCGCTGTGAGAATCAGATCGCAATAAAAAAGATGGAGAAATGACTTTCTCCGCCTCCTCCGCACCTGTGTTGCAATTATCACATGCGACAGGACCGGAGCACAGAGCACTGACACTCGGCGCACGCTCGCAGCAGAGTTTGAGCCCAATGTCATCAGATGCTATACTGTAAGTTATTGTGTCCCTGGTCTTAGGCACAGCTTGTATTAAAGCACAGAGCAGCATTCACAATTATGCTGGCTTCTATAAACAGACACATTTCTTACATCTAAGGCTACTTTCACACTAGCGTCGTTCGACGCACGTCACAATGCGTCGTTTTGAAGAAAAAACGCATCCTGCAAAGTTGCCTGCAGGATGCGTTTTTTTCTCCATAGACTTTCATTAGTGACGCATTGCGACGGATTGCCACACGTTGCATCCGTCATGTGACGGATGCGACGTGTTTTTTTGTCCGTCGGGTCTGCTTTTTCCGACCGCGCATGAGCGGCCGGAACTCCACCCCCTCTTCCCCAGACCTTACAATGGGGCAGCGGATGCGTTGTAAAACTGCATCCGCTGCCCCTGTTGTGATTTTACTTCACAGCATGCGTCGGTACGTCGGCCTGACGCTAGTGTGAATGTAGCCTTAGCTGATCTGAGTGTAGATAACAGAATTCAGATCACCAAGGCAAACTCTGATCAGACCCTGATCAGAGGGGTCAGCTTTATACCTGCTGAATTGTGAATATACATGCAGACTGTGGGACCAATACAAAGTGTGAAACACAATGACTCCGATTCATCATTTGCATTTTTTAATCCACTTCTTTCTCTTGTGCTATTAGTTGCCAATTTTTCGCCAAACTCCTCAAAATAGCTTAATTAATTTTGCACAAAATCAAACACAATCTTTTTTTTTTCTTTGACCCGTTCTGCAACTTTTTAGAGCAAAAAAGTAACACATTATCCCCCAAAACTGACTGGCATAAATCACTGCAGGAAGGGGGGGGGGATTAAAGTACAAATTTTGCAACAAAAAATTGCATTTGCTGTATCGGTCGAAAACATCTGGAAAATCACCATTGACATAAAATCTGAAAACTATCTAAACAACAAAAATAACTTAAAAAAGGTACAAATTGATTGAGGAATCTATTACAAATCTAAAAGTTACTAATTGAGAGGTTTTCATACCAAAAAACCGGCGAACATGCAGTGATGAATCAGGCCCAATATATTTGTCAAGTCCACTCTACCAGTGGGTTTATTAGATCAAGGAAGCCTGATTTCATATAACTACAAGCTGATGTTCGTACTTATTTTTGCTCTGCTGGGTTTTCAGCACTTTTAAGGCCATGTCCACACATTCAGTATTTGGTCAGTATTCTACATCAGTATTTGTAAGCCAAAATCAGGAGTGGAGCAATCAGAGGAAAAGTGTAGTAGAAACACATCATAACTTTTGCATTTTTCACCCACTCCTGGTTTTGGCTTGCAAATACTGATGTAAAATGCTGACCAAATACTGAACGTGTGACCATGGCCTTACTATTCTCTTATACCTAAGCGACCCGTGTTCCTTTCTGAAATACAGATTGAAATAATGTTCAAGATTACATACTTAAATTAAATTAACCTAATATAATAAAAGTTTAAAACTAATTACAGAAGAAACCATAAACCCGCATAACTATTTACCTGGCTTGATCGTACCGCCTGGATGTACCAATTTTAGAAATGGGGTTCTAGAGAAAGTTATTGACGTGGATGATTTGTGGTGATAGATATCACCTCAATTTTTGCAGTCTTGTTACTATGGTATTTATATTGTAACTTATATTTATATGGATTTCTGAAAACATTTTTGCTACATCTCTTGACCGTGCTTTGGGAATGCCACATGAAGATGTCACTGGATTGTGGATTGTTTTTTGTATATTTTAACTTAAGCTAATAATCATAAAAATGTTAAATAAATTGAATGTAACCGTGGCATCTGTACGCATCATCTGCATATTTTACAGTGTTTTCCATGTGTTATTTAATATATTAATGTTTTTAATTCAGATGGTTCATTTTTGTGAAGATGCATTGTATATTTTTGAGCAATATTATAAATTAAATCAATGCAGTTATTTTTAATGCTGTGTTCTGTTGAGGTTACTTGGACATATCTGAGACACGGATATTTTAAAGACCTTTCCAAGATTGAAATGAATTAAAATATCTAATGCTCCTTTATATTGCGTGACTCACATTCAAGAAGCACTCCCATGAGGTTTCTTTTCACTAAACGTGTATATACGTGCATGTAGTGTAGTGTGTGAATTAATATACACCTACCTACACCTAAGAGGTCTGGATACACATGATGAGAGCATTATACTGCCTCTGTACAAATCCCTAGTTAGACCGCACATGGAGTACTGTGTCCAGTTTTGGGCACCGGTGCTCAGGAAGGATATAATGGAACTAGAGAGAGTACAAAGGAGGGCAACAAAATTAATAAAGGGGATGGGAGAACTACAATACCCAGATAGATTAGCGAAATTAGGATTATTTAGTCTAGAAAAAAGACGACTGAGGGGCGATCTAATAACCATGTATAAGTATATAAGGGGACAATACAAATATCTCGCTGAGGATCTGTTTATACCAAGGAAGGTGACGGGCACAAGGGGGCATTCTTTGCGTCTGGAGGAGAGAAGGTTTTTCCACCAACACAGAAGAGGATTCTTTACTGTTAGGGCAGTGAGAATCTGGAATTGCTTGCCTGAGGAGGTGGTGATGGCGAACTCAGTCGAGGGGTTCAAGAGAGGCCTGGATGTCTTCCTGGAGCAGAACAATATTGTATCATACAATTATTAGGTTCTGTAGAAGGACGTAGATCTGGGTATTTATTATGATGGAATATAGGCTGAACTGGATGGACAAATGTATTTTTTCGGCCTTACTAACTATGTTACTATGTTACTATGTTACCACCTTCTTCTCTTGGATCCAGCCACATTCTGCTCCTCTTCTCAATGATGTCACGGCTCTGCAGACTCTCCGGTTCACACTGCGCTCTGCGTGACCCAGAAGTATCTATGGAGCATCAGAAGAGGTTCTGTAGACTCATATCCTAAAAGAGACTTAGTCCAAGGTCACAAGGCTCGAATATTCTAATGACATCAGAAGAGGTTCTATAGACTCATATCATAAAAGAGACTTAGTCCAAGGTCACAAGGCTCGAATATTCTAATGACATCAGAAGAGGTTCTGTAGACTCATATCATAAAAGAGAATTAGTCCAAGGTCACAAGGCTCGAATATTCTAATGACATCAGAAGAGGTTCTATAGACTCATATCATAAAAGAGACTTAGTCCAAGGTCACAAGGCTCAAATATTCTAATGACATCAGAAGAGGTTCTGTAGACTCATATCATAAAAGAGACTTAGTCCAAGATCACAAGGCTCGAATATTCTAATGACATCAGAAGAGGTTCTGTAGACTCATATCATAAAAGAGACTTAGTCCAAGGTCACAAGGCTCGAATATTCTAATGACATCAGAAGAGGTTCTATAGACTCATATCATAAAAGAGACTTAGTCCAAGGTCACAAGGCTCGAATATTCTAATGACATCAGAAGAGGTTCTGTAGACTCATATCATAAAAGAGACTTAGTCCAAGGTCACAAGGCTCGAATACTCTAATGACATCAGAAGAGGTTCTATAGACTCATATCATAAAAGAGACTTAGTCCAAGGTCACAAGGCTCGAATATTCTAATGACATCAGAAGAGGTTCTGTAGACTCATATCATAAAAGAGACTTAGTCCAAGGTCACAAGGCTCGAATACTCTAATGACACTAGGCTCAAACCCTCTCAGAGTCTGAGTCAAGTGTCATCTTAATATGATCTGATTTTCTTACATGACAGAATTGTATCATTGTATTGTGCGGTTACAGTAAAAAAGTTACAGAAGTTATTCATGTTAAAAAAAACTTCTAAAAACAGCATCATACAATAAATATGGTCTTTGGAAGAAAAGCAAAGTAAAACGAAAGCACAAAAACAAAAATGAGCTGTGGAGTCCAGAAATTAATACTACTCAACTAAAAACTGTCCAATAGGGGTTATTTGACTTTTTTAATCTACAGGATAATCACTTAAAGGGATTCTGTCACCAGGTTTTTGCTACCTCATCTGAGAGCAGTATTTGTTCACACCTTGCGTTTTTGGTGCGATTCTTTTCAGCTTTTTTATGCTAATTTTAGCTGCTTATTGCAGTACCCGCTATGTCTATGAGATTTCAGAAATCTCATACACACAGCTTGGTTTTCTGTCCTCAGTATTATGTGAAAAACTTTGGGTTTTTTCATAATAGAGCATGTCACTTCTTTGAGTCTTTTTTCAGCATTTTTCACCCAGTGAAGGTAAAAAACGCTGACAAAATGCAGAATCAGATTTTTTTTATAGATCAAACTTTATCAGCCTGCACAATAGACAAATGTAGCATGACAAAAAAACACAGCAAAAACACAACATGTGAACATAGCCTTCTATAGGAAAGAGACTCGGATTACAAGTGTGTCACTCAGTTTATTGGGTGCGGTTGTAACAAACTCAGAGTTTTTAGATATAGCAGAGCTCAGAAAGCTAATCCTACCCACACTACAGCTTTCCGTGCATATTGCATATTGACAGTAAGCTGCTAATCAGTCGTGGAGGTGAAGTAGGACCAGGAAGCACGGGAGCTGTTTTTCAGCAGTGTTAATCTCCTGCCGATAAACCACTCATTGTAGTGAAACAACAGCACACAGCTCTTCCCATTGAAAAATTAAAGTTGGATACAAAATGGCCGACTTCAAAATGGCCACCATGGTCACCACACTGTTATGAAAGGCAATTCAGTATCACAATGGACATGGAGGTCAGAGCACACACAGTGATCTGACAATAATCCAAAATAACAGAACGAGCTCTGAGATGTGGGAACTCTGCAGACCGCAATCCCTGATCCTCTCCAAACACAACTAGAGGCAGCCGTGGATTGCGCCTAACGCTCCCTATGCAACTCGGCACAGCCTGAGAAACTAACTAGCCTGAAGATAGAAAAATAAGCCTACCTTTCCTCAGAGAAATACCCCAAAGGAAAAGGCAGCCCCCCACATATAATGACTGTGAGTAAGATGAAAAGACAAACGTAGGGATGAAATAGATTCAGCAAAGTGAGGCCCGATATTCTAGACAGAACGAGGATAGGAAAGATAACTTTGCGGTCTACACAAAACCCTAAAGAAAACCACGCAAAGGGGGCAAAAAGACCCTCCATACCGAACTAACGGCACGGAGGTACTCCCTTTGCGTCCCAGAGCTTCCAGCAAAACAAATAGACAAGCTGGACAGAAAAAATAGCAACAAATAGCAAAGAAGCACTTAGCTATGCAGAGCAGCAGGCCACAGGAATGATCCAGAGAAACACAAGTCCAACACTGGAACATTGACAGGAAGCATGGATCAAAGCATTAGGTGGGGTTAAGTAGAGAAGCACCTAACGACCTCACCAGATCACCTGAGGGAGGAAACTCAGAAGCAGCAGTACCAGTTTCCTCCACAAACGGAAGCTCCCAGAGAGAATCAGCCGAAGTACCACTTGTGACCACAGGAGGGAGCTCTGCCACAGAATTCTCAACAGTACCCCCCCCTTGAGGAGGGGTCACCGAACCCTCAACAGAGCCCCCAGGCTGACCAGGATGAGCCACATGAAAGGCACGAACAAGATCGGGAGCATGGACATCAGAGGCAAAAACCCAGGAATTATCCTCCTGAGCATAACCCTTCCATTTAACCAGATACTGGAGTTTCCGTCTTGAAACACGAGAATCCAAAATCTTCTCCACAATATACTCCAATTCCCCCTCCACCAAAACCGGGGCAGGAGGGTCAACAGATGGAACCATAGGTGCCACGTATCTCCGCAACAATGACCTATGGAAGACGTTATGTATGAAAAAAGAATCTGGGAGGGTCAGACGAAAAGACACAGGATTGATAACCTCAGAAATCCTATAAGGACCAATGAAACGCGGTTTAAACTTCGGAGAGGAAACCTTCATAGGAATATGACGAGAAGATAACCAAACCAGATCCCCAACACGAAGTCGGGGACCCACACGGCGTCTGCGATTAGCAAAAAGTTGAGCCTTCTCCTGGGACAAGGTCAAATTGTCCACTACATGAGTCCAAATCTGCTGCAACCTGTCCACCACAGTATCCACACCAGGACAGTCCGAAGACTCAACCTGTCCTGAAGAGAAACGAGGATGGAACCCAGAATTGCAGAAAAATGGCGAAACCAAGGTAGCCGAGCTGGCCCGATTATTAAGGGCAAACTCAGCCAAAGGCAAAAAGGACACCCAGTCATCCTGATCGGCAGAAACAAAGCATCTCAGATAGGTTTCCAAGGTCTGATTGGTTCGTTCGGTCTGGCCATTAGTCTGAGGATGAAAAGCCGAGGAAAAAGACAAGTCAATGCCCATCCTACCACAAAAGGCTCGCCAAAACCTCGAAACAAACTGGGAACCTCTGTCAGAAACGATATTCTCTGGAATGCCATGCAAACGAACCACATGCTGGAAGAACAATGGCACCAAATCAGAGGAGGAAGGCAACTTGGACAAGGGTACCAGATGGACCATCTTAGAAAAGCGATCACAGACCACCCAAATGACTGACATCTTTTGAGAGACGGGAAGATCTGAAATAAAATCCATAGAGATATGTGTCCAAGGTCTCTTCGGGACTGGCAAGGGCAAAAGCAACCCACTGGCACGAGAACAGCAGGGCTTAGCCCGAGCACAAATCCCACAGGACTGCACAAAAGTACGCACATCCCGCGACAGAGATGGCCACCAAAAGGATCTAGCCACTAACTCTCTGGTACCAAAGATTCCAGGATGACCAGCCAACACCGAACAATGAACCTCAGAGATCACTTTATTTGTCCACCTATCCGGGACAAACAGTTTCTCCGCTGGACAACGATCAGGTTTATTAGCCTGAAATTTTTGCAGCACCCGCCGCAAATCAGGGGAGATGGCAGACACAATTACTCCTTCCTTGAGGATACCCGCCGGCTCAGATAAACCCGGAGAGTCGGGCACAAAACTCCTAGACAGAGCATCCGCCTTCACATTTTTAGAGCCCGGAAGGTACGAAATCACAAAGTCAAAACGGGCGAAAAACAGCGACCAATGAGCCTGTCTAGGATTCAAACGCTTAGCAGACTCGAGATAAGTCAAGTTCTTATGATCAGTCAATACCACCACGCGATGCTTAGCTCCTTCAAGCCAATGATGCCACTCCTCGAATGCCCACTTCATGGCCAGCAAATCTCGGTTGCCCACATCATAATTCCGCTCAGCAGGCGAAAACTTCCTGGAAAAAAAAGCGCATGGTTTCATCACTGAACAATCAGAACCTCTCTGCGACAAAACAGCCCCTGCTCCAATCTCAGAAGCATCAACCTCGACCTGGAACGGAAGAGAAACATCTGGTTGACACAACACAGGGGCAGAAGAAAAACGACGCTTCAACTCTTGAAAAGCTTCCACAGCAGCAGAAGACCAATTGACCAAATCAGCACCCTTCTTGGTTAAATCAGTCAACGGTTTAGCAATACTAGAAAAATTGCAGATGAAGCGACGATAAAAATTAGCAAAGCCCAGGAACTTTTGCAGACTTTTCAGAGATGTCGGCTGAGTCCAATCATGGATGGCTTGGACCTTAACAGGATCCATCTCGATAGTAGAAGGGGAAAAGATGAACCCCAAAAATGAAACCTTCTGCACACCAAAGAGACACTTTGATCCCTTCACAAACAAAGAATTAGCACGCAGGACCTGAAAAACCGTTCTGACCTGTTTCACATGAGAATCCCAATCATCCGAGAAGATCAAAATGTCATCCAAGTACACAATCAGGAATTTATCCAGGTACTCTCGGAAGATGTCATGCATAAAGGACTGAAACACTGATGGAGCATTGGCAAGTCCGAATGGCATCACTAGATACTCAAAATGACCCTCGGGCGTATTAAATGCAGTTTTCCATTTGATTCGCACCAGATTATACGCACCACGAAGATTAATCTTGGTGAACCAACTAGCCCCCTTAATCCGAGCAAACAAATCAGATAACAAAGGCAAGGGGTACTGAAATTTAACAGTGATCTTATTAAGAAGGCGATAATCTATACAAGGTCTCAGCGAACCATCCTTTTTGGCTACAAAAAAGAACCCTGCTCCTAATGGCGACGATGACGGGCGAATATGCCCCTTCTCCAGGGACTCCTTCACATAACTGCGCATAGCGGTGTGCTCAGGCACGTATAAATTAAACATTCGACCTTTTGGGAATTTACCACCAGGAATCAAATTGATAGCACAATCACAATCCCTATGCGGAGGTAGGGCATCGGACTTGGGCTCATCAAATACATCCCGGTAATCAGACAAGAACTCTGGAACCTCAGAAGGGGTGGATGACGAAATTGACAAAAATGGAACATCACCATGTACCCCCTGACAACCCCAGCTGGACACCGACATGGATTTCCAATCCAATACTGGATTATGGGCTTGTAGCCATGGCAACCCCAACACGACCACATCATGCAGATTATGCAACACCAGAAAGCGAATAACCTCCTGATGTGCAGGAGCCATGCACATGGTCAGCTGGGTCCAGTATTGAGGCTTATTCTTGGCCAAAGGCGTAGCATCAATTCCTCTCAATGGAATAGGACACTGCAAGGGCTCCAAGAAAAACCCACAACGCTTAGCATATTCCAAGTCCATCAAATTCAGAGCAGCGCCTGAATCCACAAACGCCATGACAGAATATGATGACAAAGAGCAGATCAAGGTAACGGACAGAAGAAATTTTGACTGTACCGTACCAATGGTGGCAGACCTAGCGAACCGCTTAGTGCGCTTAGGACAATCAGAGATAGCATGAGTGGAATCACCACAGTAGAAACACAGCCCATTCAGACGTCTGTGTTCTTGCCTCTCAACTCTGGTCAAAGTCCTATCGCACTGCATAGGCTCAGGTTTAAGCTCAGGTAATACCGCCAAATGGTGCACAGATTTACGCTCACGCAAGCGTCGACCGATCTGAATAGCCAAAGACATAGACTCATTCAAACCAGCAGGCATAGGAAATCCCACCATGACATCCTTAAGGGCTTCAGAGAGACCCCATCTGAACATAGCTGCCAGCGCAGATTCATTCCATTGAGTGAGCACTGACCATTTTCTAAATTTCTGGCAATATACCTCTATCTCATCCTGACCCTGACAAAGAGCCAGCAAATTCTTTTCTGCCTGATCCACTGAATTAGGCTCATCGTACAGCAATCCGAGCGCCAGGAAAAACGCATTGATATTACTTAATGCAGGATCTCCTGGCGCAAGAGAAAATGCCCAGTCCTGAGGGTCGCCGCGCAAAAAAGAAATAATAATCAAAACCTGTTGAACTGGATCACCAGAGGAACGAGGTTTCAAGGCCAGAAATAACTTACAATTATTTTTGAAACTCAGAAACTTAGTTCTATCTCCAAAAAACAAATCAGGAATAGGAATTCTTGGTTCTAACATAGATTTCTGATCAATAGTGTCTTGAATCTTTTGTACTCTTGCCGAGAGCTGATCCACAAATGAAGACAGACTTCTAATGTCCATCGCTACACCTGTGTACTGAACCACCCAAATGTCTAGGGGAAAAAAAAGACAAAACACAATGCCAAGAAAAAAAAATGGTCTCAGAACTTCTTTTTTCCCTCTATTGAGAATCATTAGTACTTTTGGCTTCCTGTACTGTTATGAAAGGCAATTCAGTATCACAATGGAGGTCAGAGCACACACAGTGATCTGACAATAATCCAAAATAACAGAACGAGCTCTGAGACGTGGGAACTCTGCAGACCGCAATCCCTGATCCTCTCCAAACACAACTAGAGGCAGCCGTTGATTGCGCCTAACGCTCCCTATGCAACTCGGCACAGCCTGAGAAACTAACTAGCCTGAAGATAGAAAAATAACCCTACCTTGCCTCAGAGAAATACCCCAAAGGAAAAGGCAGCCCCCCACATATAATGACTGTGAGTAAGATGAAAAGACAAACGTAGGGATGAAATAGATTCAGCAAAGTGAGGCCCGATATTCTAGACAGAACGAGGATAGGAAAGATAACTTTGCGGTCTACACAAAACCCTAAAGAAAACCACGCAAAGGGGGCAAAAAGACCCTCCGTACCGAACTAACGGCACGGAGGTACTCCCTTTGCGTCCCAGAGCTTCCAGCAAAACAAATAGACAAGCTGGACAGAAAAAATAGCAACAAATAGCAAAGAAGCACTTAGCTATGCAGAGCAGCAGGCCACAGGAATGATCCAGAGAAACACAAGTCCAACACTGGAACATTGACAGGAAGCATGGATCAAAGCATTAGGTGGGGTTAAGTAGAGAAGCACCTAACGACCTCACCAGATCACCTGAGGGAGGAAACTCAGAAGCAGCAGTACCAGTTTCCTCCACAAACGGAAGCTCCCAGAGAGAATCAGCCGAAGTACCACTTGTGACCACAGGAGGGAGCTCTGCCACAGAATTCACAACACCACCCATCTTGAAAAGTTTTCCCCCTCTCATATACTAATGTGCCACAAACAGGAAGTTGATATCACCAACCATTCCCATTTTATTTAGGTGTATCCATATAAATGGCCCACCCTGGACAACTGGTAGCAGGTATGGCACTTTGTTAGGTTATCTTCTGCACATAACAGAGGTGTAATCTTGATGGTTATAAGAGGCGGCACATAACTTGTGAAGGAAGTTACAATTGTACAGTAAGTTTCTCTGGGCATTTCCATCCAGTCAGTATAAGAGTCACATGGGTCAATGTGAGTCAGTATGACTTCCCACACACAGTCTTACATTCTGTGTAAGGCCGGGATCACACATACGAGAAACACGTCCGTGTCTCGCATGTGAAATCCAAGCTCTGGCGCCGGCACTTCGGAGCCGCACTCATGGAGCCGCACTCTCCGCTCTCAAGTGTCGGCGCCAGAGCTTGGATTTCACATGCGAGACACGGACGTGTTTCTCACATGTGTGATCCCGGCCTAAATAAGTCTCTCTCAGCTTCTATTTCTTATATGGGTTGGTCCCGTATTCCTTTCATTAAGACCTCCAGGTCTGGCATACACTAAGACTTTCTTTACTAATTTCCTCTCTATCCCCTTAATGACAGCCAATACGTCTTTTAACTGACCTGAGATATAAGAGAATAGCATCCCCATACAGGTGACAATCCTGCAGCTGTCGGCTGTGCACTATAGCTGACAACTTTCTGTATCAGCCACGATCAGTATTTGCACCGTCCATATCTGTTTAACCCCTTAGATGCTGTCAATAGTGACTACATCATTATAAATGGTTAACAGAGTGTGGGGGCTTCCTCTTTATCCCAATTGGTGCCCTCAGATCATGATTTTGTGGTCCTGATGTTTGCCATGGTAATTCATGACCAAATAGCGGCCTCAGAGTCTGACAGCTCTAGTAATCTGTTCAGAAGTTAGAGGCATTTAGGTGGTAAAAATGCACATTTTCATTTCTGTCATACCACTTTGCATTAATTCCTGTAAAGCACCTGAAGGGTTAATAAACTACCTGACTGCAGTTTTCAATATGTCTAGGGGTGCTGTTTTTAAAATGGTATCACATTTGGGGGTTTCCCAATATATGAGACCCCTAAAGTCACTTCAAACATGGATAAGTCCCACAAAAAATAAATTTTGTAAATTTCCTTGAAAAAATGAAAAATTGCTGCTACATTTTTAAACCTCCTAAAATGCTAACAAAATAAAATAACATTTTACAAATGGTGCTGATGTAAAGCCGACATGTGGGAAATGTTATTTATTAATGGTTTGCTGTGGTATGACCATCTGGATTAAATTAATAATCATTCAAATTTAGAAAATTGCAAATTTTTTTACATTTTTCTCAAATTTTTGATGTTTTTTATAAATAAACACAAAACATATTGACCTAAATTTACCATAGTCATAAAATAGAATGTGTCACGAAAAAACAATCTCAAAATCACTGGGATTTGTTGAAGCGTTGCAGAGTTATTACCACATAAAGTGACACTTGTCAGATTTCAAAAATTTGTCTCCGTCACTAAGGGGCTATAGGTGCCCACTTGCCTGCTATGGAAAGAAACTTCTGCCACTTTTTAGTTTAGTTGCTTTCAGGACTTGCTACCTGAGTATTCCAGAATGGTCTCTCTTCTAGACACAACTCCTCCCAAACCATGGCTGGCCCTACGGTTAACCCTTTCACCCCTGAATCACAAAAAGTGAAGCCTACATGAGGATAAACACATAAAAGCAACAGTTCACATTATATCAGGGGTCTTCACAGATGATCATTTTCTCCACCTCTACAGTCCTACCAAATAATTTTAAAGGGAATCTATTACCAGGTTTTACTGACACAAACCAAGCACATCTACAGCGGCATCTAAAAGTTTGTGCACCCCTTGTCAAAATTACTGTTATTGTGAACACTTAAGCAAGTTGAAGATGAAATGATATCTAAAAGGCCTAAAGTTAAAGATTAATGATTTCCTTTGTATTTTAGGCAAAAATATATATATATTTTACTTTTTACATTTTAAAAATTACAAAAAGGAAAATGGGCCACTGCAAAAGTTTGGGCTCCCTGCATGGTTAATACCTAGTTGCACCCCCTTTTGCAAGTATCACAGCTTGTAAACACTTTTTGTAGCCAACCAAGAGTCTTTCAATTCTTGTTTGAGGGATTTTAATCCATTCTTCCATGGAAAATGTTTCCAGCTCTGTGAGAGTCCTGGGTCGTCTTGCATGCGCAGCTATTTTGCGGTCTAGCCACAGATTTTCAATGATGTTCAGATCAGGGGACTGTGAGGGCCATTGTAAAACCTTCTGCTTGCACCTTTTGTCGTACTCTATTGTGGATTTTGATGTGTGTTTAGAATCATTATCCATTTGTAGAAGCCATCCTCTTTTCACCTTCAGCTTATTTACAGATGGTGCTATGTTTGCATCAAGAATTTGTTGAAATTTCATTGAATCCATTCTTGAATGAGAAGCAGTATTGCTATTCATATTTCATATATCTCACATTGACATGCTTTAGCACTAAAGAGTGCAACTTTTTTGTTTATTGTATTGGAAGTAGCTGCTCCTTAATGGAACCTGTTCACATTATCTTGGAAGTGCCAGTCAGTCTTTTTGTCATCAAGCTTTTGCATCAGCCCATTTTCCTTTTTGCAATTTTGAAAATGTAAAAAAATTACTTTTTTTGCCTAAAATACAAAGGAAATGCATCATCTTAAACTTTCGCTCTTTTAGAGATCATTTCATCTTCAACTTGCTTCACTATTCACAATAACATTAATTTTGACCAGGGATTCCCAAACTTTGACATGCCACTGTATGTTCGGTCACTCTGATCCACAATCAATCCACGCCTTTCTTTTTGTAACTCACCTTTGTGTTCCAAAGTAATCATCTATTCAATTTTTATGCTAATGATCCGAAAGTGCAGGAGACATTCCACTTTCCCCCGCCCACAGCCAGTCCTTTGCTCCCTGATTAACAGGTCATTGTTATCTGAGTGTCTTACCTCCCTATACAAGCACTGTCACTCCCCACGCCGGTCGTCTTTTCAGAGGTGGATTCATAAAAATGGAATTGATTATTAATTTGGAATGCAAAGAAGGATTGCAAAAACAAAGGTATAGTTTGATTCTGGATTACAGTGTCACGCACGCGCCCAGACTGGTTGGCGCGGGCATACGGGGGTGTGGCCCCACTGGACCACAGACCAAACTTCCCTGGAAGGGGCGTAACTAAGTAGCTTCCTAGGTGTTCGCTGGAGCCTCTGATGGTGAGGTCAGACTTGTGCAATAGGAAGCCAACAGGTGCCACTCCAGGGTGATGTCTGGCTGTGGCAGCTGATCCCACTAAGGAACGGAGCGGGCACGGCTGGCACTCTGGCTGACAGGCGGGCGCGGCTGGGACACAGGCAGGCAGACGGGTACAACAGAGACACTGGCGGGCAGGCGGACACGGCTGGCTCTCTGGTAGGCAGGCGGGTACGGCTGGAACATAGGAAGAACCGGTAGGGACCGGTCTGCAGGCAGGTATGAGAAACAGGTTGGAACCTGTTCAGACAGGAGGACCAAGTAACAAGTAGAAGGTGGAACTAAGAGAAGAGAAGGAGAAGACAGAGCCAAGGGCGGAGCCGCAAGAGGCGGAGCCAAGGGCGGAGATGCTGGAGGCGGAGCCAAGAGCGGAGACGCTGGAGGTGGAGCCAAGAGCGGAGATGCTGGAGGCGGAGCCAAGAGCGGAGACGCTGGAGGCGGAGCCAAGAGCGGAGATGCTGGAGGCGGAGCCAAGAGCGGATATGCTGGAGGCGGAGCCAAGAGTGAAGACGCTGGAGGCGGAGCCAAGAGCGGAGACGCTGGAGGCGGAACCAAAAGCGGAGACGCTGGAGGTAATGCCAAGAGCGGAGATGCTGGAGGCGGAGCCAAGAGCAGAGACGGAGCCAAGTGCAGAAACACAGGAGGCGGAGCCAGATAGTATCGCAAAGAGCGGAGCCAGATAGAACCGTAAAGAGCGGAGCCACAGAGCAAAGCCAGAGAGTGCAAAGCAAGGTCTGAGTGCAGAGCCGCAAGAGTGCGGAGTGTAAGCAGACAGAAAACACAGGGAAAGAAAGCAGGGAAGGAAGCCACAGACAAGGAGACCGAGAAAAGACAAAGTACAGACAAGGCAATAGAACAAGACACAGGGACAAAGACACAGGGACCAGGATATTCTGCCTCCTGGAGGGTGGACTGCAAGATCAAGGCAATAGCACAGAGAAAAGCCTCCAGAGAGGGAGTAACTCAGAGCAAGGCCACGCAAACTCAGCAGCTAAACACTAACTGAGCTAACACATTGCACAGGCCCAGACCACAGGGTGGAGCTGCACTATATACAGGAGGCCTCTTGGTAATTGGTCAGAAACTGATTAGACAGATGCACCTGATTCCTATAAGAACCAGAGAGTTCAGGCGCCGGCCCCCTATACACATAGCCATGAGGCATGCAGAGAGCAGAGACACAGAACATGGAGCTGGCATTAAAGAGAAAGCACATCATGGCCTGGAGCAGTGGGTAAGATTGTGTGAGAGATGTGAGGCCATGCTGTGATGCCAGCAGAGTTGTTACAGTACCCCCTCCTTTATGGCCCCTCTTCTTCAAGCCCGCCAGAATAACTTGTAGAAGAAGGATAGGAGCACACATAGTCCAGGCCAACATGACATCTTCAGGGTAGAATAAGGCAGGCGGGTCACCAGGAATCTCATAAAACAAAGTCTCTTGGTGCTCAACAGGGTTAGCTTCCACAATGAGCTGGACCACCTCCTTCAGGTAGACAGGTAACAGGGAATTGAATGCTGCTGTCTTAACATCTTCACCAGCCGGACACATGGAAACTGGAAGCTTTCTCATAGGATTCAACTTTTGCCCGACAGGTAGCAGAGATGTTCTTAGATACGGAACACAAGAAAAGTCATTAAAGATGAGAGTGGAGAATAACAGCTCCACCGGGTCAGAGAAAAATTGAGGTGAACAAACTTCTGTTTTGAAATCTTCACCAGCCGGCCACAAGGACGCTGAAGGTATCCACATAGGAACCATCCTCTGCCCGTTATCCAGAAGAAATCGTCCAAATGGCGGGGATGTTCCTAGGAACAGATTACAGGAATAGTCGTGGGAGATGTGTGGAGAGATAGTCACCGCTTCCCCATCTTCAGTGACGTTAGCACACCTTGACTCGACGACTAACTGTTTACTGGTATAGTCGCTGGAGATGTGTGGAGAGATAGTCACCGCTTCCCCATCTTCAGTGACATCAGCACACCTTGACTCGACGACTAACTGTTTTCTGGTATAGTCGCTGGAGATGTGTGGAGACATCGTCACCGTTTCCCCATCTTCGGTGACGTCAGCACACCTTGACTCGACGACTAGCAGACCAGCTGAAGAAGATGACACTGTTGAGTGTCTTTGACGCATGGGAACCAGACACTTCTCAAGACTGGGAAAGTTCAAACGAAGCACTTTACTGGAACTCTTGACCAGAGCGGGTGGTAGAGTCCTTGGCTCAGAATGACCCATGGGCATAACAGACAGCATACGGTAGACAAACTTCTTCGTGTATAAGGCTCCAGCTTGGAGCTGTAGTTGTCCTTGCAGGACTAGACTGCTCTTGAGTAGGGCTTGACCAACTTCAGACAACGCCCTTACAGAGACCACACACCGACTCCGAATGGTTGGCGACTTTACCACACCAAAGCTCCCGGAAAACAGAGACACAGTCTTTGATTTTAATGGAGAGGAAGAACTCTCACCTAGGGCAGCCTCTCCTGCTGGCCCAGGGTTTTGGAGTTTTAGATCTACAGGGCAGAGACAGTCAGGATGTTCCTTGCAACCGCAGCGATACCGCGTTCCCTTCTTGCGGCTGGATTTGGGCTGCTGCTTTGCCAGCCCACTTTTATCAGCCTTCTGGGGTTTTGCTTGGGTAGCTGCTGGGACAGGTAGAGAAACAGGTGGGTCTTGGACGGACTTGGTCAGACGTGACGATTTCTTCACGGGTTTCGCCCGTCTGGACCGCCTCTCAGATCTAGATGGGGAAGACTTCACAGGAGCAGCAGGACGAGGCTTGTCAAAGACTTTACGGAAGGCCACCAGGAAGGCCCCAAGACTCATGACGATAGGATCCCCTGCTTCCCAGAGGGGACAAATCCATAATAAAGCATCTCCTGCTAGGTAGGACATGATATAGCCCACATTAATCTGGTCAGAGGGAAAACAAGCTGCATTCTGCAGGATGTAGCGCAAGCACTGTTCCAGGAAGCTTTGGCATTCCTCTGGATTCCCATAGAACCTAGGTGGGTCTGCTGGGTTGTGCTCTTCCTCATAGGCCCGAAGTTGATTGTAGAGAGCATTTGAAATTATGATTGGGCCCGAGGTCTCCTCAATTGGAACGACACAGGGCGGAACAAATTCTTCAGCTTGCTCATACTGGTAGAGAGAAAGTTCATCATGCTCAGAGAGCGGTAGGACATGGGATACAGCGGAGGCCATGGCCTGTGCAAACTGTCACGCACGCGCCCAGACTGGTTGGCGCAGGCATACGGGGGTGTGGCCCCACTGGACCACAGACCAAACTTCCCTGGAAGGGGCGTAACTAAGTAGCTTCCTAGGTGTTCGCTGGAGCCTCTGATGGTGAGGTCAGACTTGTGCAATAGGAAGCTACCAGGTGCCACTCCAGGGTGATGTCTGGCTGTGGCTGCTGATCCCACTAAGGAACGGAGCAGGCACGGCTGGCACTCTGGCTGACAGGCGGGCACGGCTGGGACACAGGCAGGCAGACGGGTACAACAGAGACACTGGCGGGCAGGCGGACACGGCTGGCTCTCTGGTAGGCAGGCGGGTACGGCTGGAACATAGGAAGAACCGGTAGGGACCAGTCTGCAGGCAGGTATGAGAAACAGGTTGGAACCTGTTCAGACAGGAGGACCAAGTAACAAGTAGAAGGTGGAACTAAGAGAAGAGAAGGAGAAGGCAGAGCCAAGGGTGGAGCCGCAAGAGGCGGAGCCAAGGGCGGAGACGCTGGAGGCGGAGCCAAGAGCAGAGACGCTGGAGGTGGAGCCAAGGGCGGAGACGATATGGGATATGGGGTAATAAAGGGTTAATGTCACCTTGCTATTATAAGGTGACATTAAGCCAGGTTAATAATGGAGAGGAGTCAAAAAGACACCTCTCCATTATTAATCCTATGTTCGTAAAGGGCTAAAAAAACACACATTAGGAAAAAAGTATTTTAATGAAATAAATACACAGGGTGTTGTAATAGCTTTATTATACGCTCAATCCAATTGAAGATCCTTGTCACCTGAAACAAAGTTAAAATAAAAAAACAACAATGTCCCATACCTCTCTGGCGTTACAGTCAAGTCCCACGATGTAAATCCATTAGGAGGGGTTAAATAATTTTACAAGCAGGAGCCTGCTAATGCAGCTGTGCTCCTGCCTGTAAAAAGTGGGGAATGAATGAAAAGCAGGGGAACGTAGTTACCTAGACTTGCGGTGCTGCGCCCCCTGCTGGCATAAACTCATATGAACTCGAGCGTGAGAAAATATTCTGAAAAATTCCCACACCAGAGTTGTTTCCAATGCTAGATATTTTTAGCCAGGGGGGCCAATAACCATGGTCCCTCTCTAGGCTAGTAATATCTGCCCTCAGTCACTGGCTTTCCCACTCTGGTGGAGAAAATTGCGCAGGAGCCCACGCCAGCTTTTTCCGTGATTTAACCATTTATTTTAACAGCTAGAGCCCCCAAATTTTGCACACAGACACTTCTAACATTAATAGTGCGGAATATGTAAAAAAAAAAGGGATGTGAAATGGCTTACTGTATGTAAACCATGTCTCATATCCTGTCGGGTTTGGGAAGGAGAAAGCAAAAGCCGGCAATTGAATTACCGGCTTTTCTGCTATCTAGCGCTATATGAAATATAAATATATATATATGTGTCTCACTGATATATATATATATATATATATATATATATATATATATATATATATATATACACAGTTAGGGCCAGAAATATTTGGACAGTGACACAAGTTTTGTTATTTTAGCTGTTTACAAAAACATGTTCAGAAATACAATTATATATATAATATGGGCTGAAAGTGCACACTCCCAGCTGCAATATGATAGTTTCCACATCCAAATCGGAGAAAGGGTTTAGGAATCATAGCTCTGTAATGCATAGTGTCCTCTTTTTCAAGGGACCAAAAGTAATTGGACAATGGACTCTAAGGGCTGCAATTAACTCTGAAGGCGTCTCCCTCGTTAACCTGTAATCAATGAAGTAGTTAAAAGGTCAGGGGTGGATTCCAGGTGTGTGGTTTTGCATTTGGAAGCTGTTGCTGTGAGCAGACCACATGCGGTCAAAGGAACTCTCAATTGAGGTGAAGCAGAACATCCTGAGGCTGAAAAAAAAGAAAAAATCCATCAGAGAGATAGCAGACATGCTTGGAGTAACAAAATCAACAGTTGGGTACATTCTGAGAAGAAAGGAATTGACTGGTGAGCTTGGGAACTCAAAAAGGCCTGGGCGTCCACGGATGACAACAGTGGTGGATGATCGCCGCATACTTAATTTGGTGAAGAAGAACCCGTTCACAACATCAACTGAAGTCCAGAACACTCTCAGTGAAGTAGGTGTATCTGTCTCTAAGTCAACAGTAAAGAGAAGACTCCATGACAGTAAATACAAAGGGTTCACATCTAGATGCAAACCATTCATCAATACCAAAAATAGACAGGCCAGAGTTAAATTTGCAGAAAAACACCTCAAGAAGCCAGCTCAGTTCTGGAAAAGTATTCTATGGACAGATGAGACAAAGATCAACCTGTACCAGAATGATGGGAAGAAAAAAGTTTGGAGAAGAAAGGGAACGGCACATGATCCAAGGCACACCACATCCTCTGTAAAACATGGTGGAGGCAACGTGATGGCATGGGCATGCATGGCTTTCAATGGCACTGGGTCACTTGTGTTTATTGATGACATAAGAGCAGACAAGAGTAGCCGGATGAATTCTGAAGTGTACCGGGATATACTTTCAGCCCAGATTCAGCCAAATGCTGCAAAGTTGATTGGACGGCGCTTCATAGTACAGATGGACAATGACCCCAAGCATACAGCCAAAGCTACCCAGGAGTTCATGAGTGCCAAAAAGTGGAACATTCTGCAATGGCCAAGTCAATCTCCAGATCTAAACCCAATTGAGCATGCATTTCACTTGCTCAAATCCAGACTTAAGACGGAAAGACCCACAAACAAGCAAGACCTGAAGGCTGCGGCTGTAAAGGCCTGGCAAAGCATTAAGAAGGAGGAAACCCAGCGTTTGGTGATGTCCATGGGTTCCAGACTTAAGGCAGTGATTGCCTCCAAAGGATTTGCAACAAAATATTGAAAATAAAAATATTTTGTTTGGGTTATGTTTATTTGTCCAATTACTTTTGACCTCCTAAAATGTGGAGTGTTTGTAAAGAAATGTGTACAATTCCTACATTTTCTATCAGATATTTTTGTTCAACCCTTCAAATTAAACGTTACAATCTGCACTTGAATTCTGTTGTAGAGGTTTCATTTCAAATCCAATGTGGTGGCATGCAGAGCTCAAATTGTGTCACTGTCCAAATATTTCTGGCCCTAACTGTATATACCTATACTATGTGTAGACATTAATTTTATCTGTTCTATTCTAACCTGTCAGTGTGATTTTACTGTACACCGCAATGAATTGCCGGCTTTTCTATAGAACATCGGTGCGTATTTCTCGCAAGTCACACTGATGGTCCGTGTGTAATCTGTTTTTTTCTCGCACCCATAGACTTGCATTGGCGATTCTTGGCCAAGATAGGCTGACAATCGCAGAATGCTACGATTTCACTCGGATCCTGAATATGGCCGAGAAAACAACGGAAAATAGGAGCTGCCCCATAGATTAACATTGGGCCGAGTGCTATGCGATTTTTTATCACAGTCTAGTGTGACTCCGGCCTCAAGCTGTGATCAGCACTTCAGCAGGCCATTTAATTGATGCAATTATTTCCACCAATTTATCTTGAAGGCTGAGATCTTCAAAGGTTTTAGTTATTGAAGTAATATTAGTATATTTCTTAAAGTGGTTAGTTTATTTATAGTCACAGCTCCCCTTTGAAGACAACTTTACAGTTTATATGGATAGAAACAGTTTATTGCTTTATAGGTCCTATACTGATTCTTAGGCTGGAGTCACACGAGCGTATAACATGGCCAAGTGCTATGCGAAAAAATATTGCATAACAGTCGACCAGCGCAGATCTGAGATTATTTTCTCATGCCGATTCGGCGTGAAAGAACAATAACAGCATGCTGAGAATCGCTGTGAGAATCAGATCGCAATAGAGAAGATGGAGAAATGACTTTCTCCGCCTCCTCCGCACCTGTGTTGCAATTATCACATGCGACAGGACCGGAGCACAGAGCACTGACACTCGGCGCACGCTCGCAGCAGAGTTTGAGCCCAATGTCATCAGATGCTATACTGTAAGTTATTGTGTCCCTGGTCTTAGGCACAGCTTGTATTAAAGCACAGAGCAGCATTCACAATTATGCTGGCTTCTATAAACAGACACATTTCTTACATCTAAGGCTACTTTCACACTAGCGTCGTTCGACGCACGTCACAATGCGTCGTTTTGAAGAAAAAACGCATCCTGCAAAGTTGCCTGCAGGATGCGTTTTTTTCTCCATAGACTTTCATTAGTGACGCATTGCGACGGATTGCCACACGTTGCATCCGTCATGTGACGGATGCGACATGTTTTTTTGTCCGTCGGGTCTGCTTTTTCCGACCGCGCATGAGCGGCCGGAACTCCACCCCCTCTTCCCCAGACCTTACAATGGGGCAGCGGATGCGTTGTAAAACTGCATCCGCTGCCCCTGTTGTGATTTTACTTCACAGCATGCGTCGGTACGTCGGCCTGACGCTAGTGTGAAAGTAGCCTTAGCTGATCTGAGTGTAGATAACAGAATTCAGATCACCAAGGCAAACTCTGATCAGACCCTGATCAGAGGGGTCAGCTTTATACCTGCAGAATTGTGAATATACATGCAGACTGTGGGACCAATACAAAGTGTGAAACACAATGACTCCGATTCATCATTTGCATTTTTTAATCCACTTCTTTCTCTTGTGCTATTAGTTGCCAATTTTTCGCCAAACTCCTCAAAATAGCTTAATTAATTTTGCACAAAATCAAACACAATCTTTTTTTTTTCTTTGACCCGTTCTGCAACTTTTTAGAGCAAAAAAGTAACACATTATCCCCCAAAACTGACTGGCATAAATCACTGCAGGAAGGGGGGGGGGGATTAAAGTACAAATTTTGCAACAAAAAATTGCATTTGCTGTATCGGTCGAAAACATCTGGAAAATCACCATTGACATAAAATCTGAAAACTATCTAAACAACAAAAATAACTTAAAAAAGGTACAAATTGATTGAGGAATCTATTACAAATCTAAAGGTACCTTCACACATAACGATATTGTTAACGATATCGTTGCTATTTGTGACGTAGCAACGATATCGTTAATGAAATCGTTATGTGTGACAGCGACCAACGATCAGGCCCCTGCTGGGAGATCGTTGGTCGCTGAATAAAGTCCAGAACTTTGTTTCGTCGCTGGACTCCCTGGAGACATCGCTGGATCGGCGTGTGTGACACCGATCCAGCGATGTCTTCACTGGTAACCAGGGTAAACATCGGGTAACTAAGCGCAGGGCCGCGCTTAGTAACCCGATGTTTACCCTGGTTACCATGCTAAAAGTAAAAAAAAACAAACAGTACATACTTACCTACAGCTGTCTGTCCTCCAGCGCTGCGCTCTGCTCTCCTCCTGTACTGGCTGTGAGCCGGAAAGCAGAGCGGTGACGTCACCGCTCTGCTTTCCGGCTCCCAGACAGTACAGGAGGAGAGCAGAGAAGCAGAGCGCAGCGCTGGAGGACAGACGGCTGTAGGTAAGTATGTACTGTTTTTTTTTTTTTACTTTTAGCATGGTAACCAGGGTAAACATCGGGTTACTAAGCGCGGCCCTGCGCTTAGTTACCCGATGTTTACCCTGGTTACCGGCATCGTTGGTCGCTGGAGAGCGGTCTGTGTGACAGCTCCCCAGCGACCAAACAGCGACGCTGCAGCGATTCGGATCGTTGTCGGTATCGCTGCAGCGTCGCTAAATGTGAAGGGGCCTTAAAAGTTACTAATTGAGAGGTTTTCATACCAAAAAACCGGCGAACATGCAGTGATGAATCAGGCCCAATATATTTGTCAAGTCCACTCTACCAGTGGGTTTATTAGATCAAGGAAGCCTGATTTCATATAACTACAAGCTGATGTTCGTACTTATTTTTGCTCTGCTGGGTTTTCAGCACTTTTAAGGCCATGTCCACACATTCAGTATTTGGTCAGTATTCTACATCAGTATTTGTAAGCCAAAATCAGGAGTGGAGCAATCAGAGGAAAAGTGTAGTAGAAACACATCATAACTTTTGCATTTTTCACCCACTCCTGGTTTTGGCTTGCAAATACTGATGTAAAATGCTGACCAAATACTGAACGTGTGACCATGGCCTTACTATTCTCTTATACCTAAGCGACCCGTGTTCCTTTCTGAAATACAGATTGAAATAATGTTCAAGATTACATACTTAAATTAAATTAACCTAATATAATAAAAGTTTAAAACTAATTACAGAAGAAACCATAAACCCGCATAACTATTTACCTGGCTTGATCGTACCGCCTGGATGTACCAATTTTAGAAATGGGGTTCTAGAGAAAGTTATTGACGTGGATGATTTGGGGGGATAGATATCACCTCAATTTTTGCAGTCTTGTTACTATGGTATTTATATTGTAACTTATATTTATATGGATTTCTGAAAACATTTTTGCTACATCTCTTGACCGTGCTTTGGGAATGCCACATGAAGATGTCACTGGATTGTGGATTGTTTTTTGTATATTTTAACTTAAGCTAATAATCATAAAAATGTTAAATAAATTGAATGTAACCATGGCATCTGTACCCATCATCTGCATATTTTACAGTGTTTTCCATGTGTTATTTAATATATTAATGTTTTTAATTCAGATGGTTCATTTTTGTGAAGATGCTTTGTATATTTTTGAGCAATATTATAAATTAAATCAATGCAGTTATTTTTAATGCTGTGTTCTGTTGAGGTCACTTGGACATATCTGAGACACGGATATTTTAAAGACCTTTCCAAGATTGAAATGAATTAAAATATCTAATGCTCCTTTATATTGCATGACTCACATTCAAGAAGCACTCCCATGAGGTTTCTTTTCACTAAACGTTTATATATGTGCATGTAGTGTAGTGTGTGAATTAATATACACCTACCACCTTCTTCTCTTGGATCCAGCCACATTCTGCTCCTCTTCTCAATGATGTCACGACTCTGCAGACTCTCCGGTTCACACTGCGCTCTGCGTGACCCAGAAGTATCTATGGAGCATCAGAAGAGGTTCTGTAGATTCATATCATAAAAGAGACAGTCCAAGGTCACAAGGCTCGAATATTCTAATGACATCAGAAGAGGTTCTGTAGACTCATATCAAAAAAGAGACTTAGTCCAAGATCACAAGGCTCGAATATTCTAATGACATCAGAAGAGGTTCTGTAGACTCATATCATAAAAGAGACTTAGTCCAAGGTCACAAGGCTCGAATATTCTAATGACATCAGAAGAGGTTCTGTAGACTCATATCATAAAAGAGACTTAGTCCAAGATCACAAGGCTCGAATATTCTAATGACATCAGAAGAGGTTCTGTAGACTCATATCATAAAAGAGACTTAGTCCAAGGTCACAAGGCTCGAATATTCTAATGACATCAGAAGAGGTTCTGTAGACTCATATCATAAAAGAGACTTAGTCCAAGGTCACAAGGCTCGAATATTCTAATGACA
The DNA here is from genome assembly GCF_032444005.1 of Ranitomeya imitator. Lineage (NCBI taxonomy): Eukaryota > Metazoa > Chordata > Amphibia > Anura > Dendrobatidae > Ranitomeya > Ranitomeya imitator. The sequence continues at coordinate 662,246,052 of NC_091284.1, read as the reverse complement.
TCAGAAGAGGTTCTGTAGACTCATATCATAAAAGAGACTTAGTCCAAGGTTACAAGGCTCGAATATTCTAATGATATCAGAAGAGGTTCTGTAGACTCATATCATAAAAGAGACTTAGTCCAAGGTCACAAGGCTCGAATATTCTAATGACATCAGAAGAGGTTCTGTAGACTCATATCATAAAAGAGACTTAGTCCAAGGTCACAAGGCTCGAATATTCTAATGACATCAGAAGAGGTTCTGTAGACTCATATCATAAAAGAGACTTAGTCCAAGGTCACAAGGCTCGAATATTCTAATGACATCAGAAGAGGTTCTATAGACTCATATCATAAAAGAGACTTAGTCCAAGGTCACAAGGCTCGAATATTCTAATGACACTAGGCTCAAACCCTGTCAGAGTCTGAGCCGAATGTCATCTTAATATGATCTGATTTTCTCACATGACAGAATTGTATCATTGTATTGTGTGGAGAAAACAGAGAACTTAATTTCTACATGTTCTCCATTGCCTGGGTCTGCGGATGTCGGAATACACTTGGATGACATCCGAGAGCAGTCCGATGTTTTACACGCACTCATAGATTGTATCGGTGCACGTGATCCGTATTCCAGAGCCACTCGCGACATGCTGTGATTTTTTTTTCAGCATGAGAAAAAGATTGTAGATCTGTTCAGCACCATAGTGGGCCAAGTGCTATCCGATGAAACATCACATAGCACTCGGCCATGTCATACGCTCATGTGAGCAAGGCCTTCCTCTGTAGAGTGTTGACATTCAGAAGAGACGAGGAACAGGGCTGGATACCGGAGAAGACCCCGAAAGGTGAGAATATTAACACACTGACACTACAATGCATATATACAGGCTTAGTGAAAAAAAAGTCATGGGAGTGCTTCTATACAACATCTGCGTGGAGTTGTATGTTGTTTCCATGTTTGCATGAATTTCTCCACATACTTCCATTTTCTCCCACACTACAAAAAAATAGAGCTCTAATTGGTTTCAAATTAAGTGAGATTTTGACATGGAAAAGTTACAGAAGTTATTCATGTTAAAAAAAAACTTCTAAAAACAGCATCATACAATAAATATGGTCTTTGGAAGAAAAGCAAAGTAAAACGAAAGCACAAAAACAAAAATGAGCTGTGGAGTCCAGAAATTAATACTACTCAACTAAAAACTGTCCAATAGGGGTTATTTGACTTTTTTAATCTACAGGATAGTGACTTAAAGGGATTCTGTCACCAGGTTTTTGCTACCTCATCTGAGAGCAGTATTTGTTCACACCTTGCGTTTTTGGTGCGATTCTTTTCAGCTTTTTTATGCTAATTTTAGCTGCTTATTGCAGTACCCGCTATGTCTATGAGATTTCAGAAATCTCATACACACAGCTTGGTTTTCTGTCCTCAGTATTATGTGAAAAACTTTGGGTTTTTTCAGAATAGAGCATGTCACTTCTTTGAGTCTTTTTTCAGCATTTTTCACCCAGTGAAGGTAAAAAACGCTGACAAAATGCAGAATCAGATTTTTTTTATAGATCAAACTTTATCAGCCTGCACAATAGACAAATGTAGCATGACAAAAAAAACACAGCAAAAACACAACATGTGAACATAGCCTTCTATAGGAAAGAGACCCGGATTACAACTGTGTCACTCAGTTTATTGGGTGCGGTTGTAACAAACTCAGAGTTTTTAGATATAGCAGAGCTCAGAAAGCTAATCCTACCCACACTACAGCTTTCCGTGCACATTGCATATTGACAGTAAGCTGCTAATCAGTCATGGAGGTGAAGTAGGACCAGGAAGCACGGGAGCTGTTTTTCAGCAGTGTTAATCTCCTGCCGATAAACCACTCATTGTAGTGAAACAACAGCACACAGCTCTTCCCATTGAAAAATTAAAGTTGGATACAAAATGGCCGACTTCAAAATGGCCACCATGGTCACCACCACCCATCTTGAAAAGTTTTCCCCCTCTCATATGCTAATGTGCCACAAACAGGAAGTTGATATCACCAACCATTCCCATTTTATTTAGGTGTATCCATATAAATGGCCCACCCTGGACAACTGGTAGCAGGTATGGCACTTTGTTAGGTTATCTTCTGCACATAACAGAGGTGTAATCTTGATGGTTATAAGAGGCGGCACATAACTTGTGAAGGAAGTTACAATTGTACAGTAAGTTTCTCTGGGCATTTCCATCCAGTCAGTATAAGAGTCACATGGGTCAATGTGTGTCAGTATGACTTCCCACACACAGTCTTACATTCTGTGTAAGTAAGTCTCTCCCAGCTTCTATTTCTTATATGGGTTGGTCCCGTATTCCTTTCATTAAGACCTCCAGGTCTGGCATACACTAAGACTTTCTTTACTAATTTCCTCTCTATAGGTGCCCACTTGCCTGCTGTGGAAAGAAACTTCTGCCACTTTTTAGTTTAGTTGCTTTCAGGACTTGCTACCTGAGTATTCCAGAATGGTCTCTCTTCTAGACACAACTCCTCCCAAACCATGGCTGGCCCTACGGTTAACCCTTTCACCCCTGAATCACAAAAAGTGAAGCCTACATGAGGATAAACACATAAAAGCAACAGTTCACATTATATCAGGGGTCTTCACAGATGATCATTTTCTCCACCTCTACAGTCCTACCAAATAATTTTAAAGGGAATCTATTACCAGGTTTTACTGACACAAACCAAGCACATCTACAGCGGCATCTAAAAGTTTGTGCACCCCTTGTCAAAATTACTGTTATTGTGAACACTTAAGCAAGTTGAAGATGAAATGATATCTAAAAGGCCTAAAGTTAAAGATTAATGATTTCCTTTGTATTTTAGGCAAAAATATATATATAATTTACTTTTTACATTTTAAAAATTACAAAAAGGAAAATGGGCCACTGCAAAAGTTTGGGCTCCCTGCATGGTTAATACCTAGTCGCACCCCCTTTTGCAAGTATCACAGCTTGTAAATACTTTTTGTAGCCAACCAAGAGTCTTTCAATTCTTGTTTGAGGGATTTTAATCCATTCTTCCTTGGAAAATTTTTCCAGCTCTGTGAGATTCCTGGGTCGTCTTGCATGTGCAGCTATTTTGAGGTCTAGCCACAGATTTTCAATGATGTTCAGATCAGGGGACTGTGAGGGCCATTGTAAAACCTTCTGCTTGCACCTTTTGTCGTAGTCTATTGTGGATTTTGACGTGTGTTTAGAATCATTATCCATTTGTAGAAGCCATCCTCTTTTCATCTTCAGCTTATTTACAGATGGTGCTATGTTTAAATCAAGAATTTGTTGAAATTTCATTGAATCCATTCTTGAATGAGAAGCAGTATTGCTATTCATATTTCATATATCTCACATTGACATGCTTTAGCACTAAAGAGTGCAACTTTTTTGTTTATTGTATATGGAAGTAGCTGCTCCTTGTTCGAACCTGTTCACATTATCTTGGAAGTGCCAGTCAGTCTTTTTGTCATCAATCTTTTGCATCAGCCCATTTTCCTTTTTGCAATTTTGAAAATGTAAAAAAATTACTTTTTTTTGCCTAAAATACAAAGGAAATGCATCATCTTAAACTTTCGTTCTTTTAGAGATCATTTCATCTTCAACTTGCTTCACTATTCACAATAACAGTCATTTTGACCAGGGGTTCCCAAACTTTGACATGCCACTGTATGTTAGGTCACTCTGATCCACAATCAGTCCACGCCTTTCTTTTTATAACTCACCTTTGTGTTCCAAAGTAATCCTCTATTCAATTTTTATGCTAATGATCCGAAAGTGCAGGAGACATTCCACTTTCCCCCGCCCACAGCCAGTCCTTTGCTCCCTGATTAACAGGTCATTGTTATCTAGGTCTTACCTCCCTATACAAGCACTGTCACTCCCCACGCCGGTCGTCTTTTCAGAGGTGGATTCATAAAAATGGAATTGATTATTAATTTGGAATGCAAAGAAGGATTGCAAAAACAAAGGTATAGTTTGATTCTGGATTACAGTGACCTAACATGTAGTGACGTCTGCTGACAGGTTCCCTTTAACCCACCACAGACATGTGATATAGAGTTGCATTACATGTCGGCTTGGTCACAGGCTGAGCCCACATTTTTGTTGGCAAATGATGGCTGGGTTTTGCAACCATCATCTTCCTCTAACAGCCATGAGTAGAGCAGAGCTCCGCCTGTGGCTGTTATCCTGTCAATCTGTTAAAGGCGAATTTACAGTGCATGCCCCGGGTGGTGTTCTGTTCTAGCTGCACAACCACCCTCGATGGTGTGGCGCTGATTGGTGGCTATGAAAGCAGTGGGTGTGCTGAAAACCCTTTTGCCTGTCATAAAGATACTCTTGTGGAACTAAGATTTTTCCTATATACAACAATAAAAATACTTTACATTGCATAAGCAATTGGATTTTAACAGATTCAAGTTCCAAAATACAGAATACCGTGAAAAGTTAAAAAAAAATAATATTTTAAAAAACACACAAAAGTTTGGATCACCACTCTTTTCCCCCATTATAAATACACAGTTGTGGCATTTCCAGATCCATAAAAGTCTGATCTATTAAAATATAAAATTGATCAATCCAATTGGTAAATGCTGTAATGAGAGAAAAACTAAAATAAAATACCAGAATTGCGTTTTTCAGAAGCTGAAACAGAACATTGCATATACTCCAAAATTGTTTCAATAAATATTTCGACTCATGGCGCAAAAAAACAAGCCCTCGCACAGCTCCATCATCAGAAAATTGAAAAAATGACGGGTCTTGGAAAATAGCGACACGCTTTTTTGTTTCACAACTGAAATAAAACAATTATATATGCCTGTTTGTTATTGACATACTCATACTGACCTGGAGAATCATATTTTATGAAGCACGGTGGCTCAGTGCTTAGCACAGCAGCCTTGCAGCGCTGGGGTCCTGGGTTCTAATCCCACCCAGGACAACATCTGCAAAGAGTTTGTATGTTCTCTCCGTGTTTGCGTGGGTTTCCTCCGGGCACTCCGGTTTCCTCCCACATTCCAAAGACATACTGATAGGAATTCTAGATTGTGAGCCCAATCGGGGACAGTGATGATAATGTGTGCAAACTGTAAAGCGCTGCGGAATATGTTAGCGCTATATAAAAAAAAAAAAAAAAATAAAGAAGAAGAAGAATGAATGTTACAAATAAAAAAAAAGCTAAAAAAACAACAATTGCAGAATTGCGCTTTTTTTCACTATTTCACCACACTTGGATTACTTCTCTTGTATTCCAGTACATCACATGCTATAACCATAACTTGTTCCGCAAAAAAACAAGCCTGCATAGGCTTATGTCAACGGAAACATAAAAAAGTTATGGCTATTAAAAGAAGGGGAGGAAAAAGTGCAAAAATGAAAAATCGCCTAGTTGAGGAGGTAATACACAAACAATTTATGTCAAATAAGCTTTCCTGATTAGTTCATGTATATTTCCCAACTTCTTCCTCAGGAAAAAAGATCAGGCGATTGAATTTCAACATGTCCAATACTTTTGTTCTTGAAAAATAACAAAACTTACATAAAAGACTCCGAGAATTGCACAACGCATCATTTTCAGGTTTTTGTGGCACCCAGGTGAAAAAGTCTCAGTTGGCCCCTTTAACACATACCACAATTCATGACGCAGAGATATGTGGGAGAAATATTGGTATACAATACAGGGCCCAGTCTGCCTCCTCATCTTTCACATATGCAAACATAATAATAATTATTTTATTTCTATACTGGAAACATATTCCGCAGCAAGCATGCACACACACATTACACAGACGTGCAGAGATACAGTATGCAGACATGCACATGTAAGACGGCCAGGGTGGTAGTCGTGGTAACGGGCTGTACGCAGAGGTGTAGCTAGGGTTTTGGTTCGGGGAGGCGAAACTTCTGAGTGGGCCCCTAACCAGGTAACATTGATTATAACAAGTGTGGCAAACTTTTTTAATATTGATGCTGCCTATGCAGTATTAATAGTAAAAGACAGAATGTTAAAAATAATAAACAAATTTAAAAAATGGTTATTCTCACCTTCCAACGGCCCCCCGAAGTCCTCAGCGGTGCTCCTGCTACGTTCCGTTCCCAGGTCCTTTGCGCAATGCATCCCTGGGAAAGGAAGCCACCGAGTGCACTCCACAGAGGCGGGAGGACTCCGGGGGCCATCGGAAGGTAAGTATATCCATATTTTTTAGTTTAATACTTTTTTTTACAGAAATATGGTTCCCAAGGGTCTGGAGGAGAGTCTCCTCTCCTCCAGACTGGGTACCATCCGCACATGAAGTGCTCACTTTACGCATAGTGGGCATGGCCACATGTGTAAAGTGAGCGTTTCAATGCAATCCTATGGCTGCGGAATTGCCACGATTCCGCAGAAATAATGAACATGCTGTGGATTTTACCGCTATGCGATTCCGCAGTGGGAAAATCCGCAGCATGGGCACAGCAACTGCGGAATCCCATAGGATTGCATGGGAATGCGGTTTTTAAGTGTTTTTATGTGTTTCCGCTGCAGCAAAAAACACAACGTGGGCACACAGCCTAAGGGCAGTCCCACACGTCCAGATAATTCCGGTACCAGAAAAAATTGGTACCGGAATTATCCGTGTCCGTGTGCCCCTACGTTTCTGTGGCACATCAGTGTGGCACACGAGCGGCACACGTGTGCCGCCCGTGTGCCCACTGGGTACCACACGCACCATGCTGGGTACCACATGTACCAGCATCTGGTGCTGAAGCCCCATTCATATCTTTCCTGCAGCAGCATTTGCTGTAGAGAAGATAAGAATAATTGTGTTTAAAATAAAGATCTATGTGCCCCCCGCCCTCCCACCCCCTGTGTGTTCCCCCACCCCCTGTGCGCCCCCCCGCTGTTCTGAAAATACTCACCCGGCTCGCTCCCTCGCCAGCGCTGCTTCCAGTTCTGGCCGCATCTTCTCCTGTATGCGGTCACGTGGGGCCGCTCGTTTACAGTAATGAATATGCGGCTCCACCCCTATGGGAGGTGGAGCCGCATATTCATGACTGTAATCGGCGGCACCACGTGACCGCTGATACAGTAGAAGATGCGGCCAGAACAGGAAGCAGCGCCAGCGAGGGAGCCGGGTGAGTATTTTCAGAACAGCGGGGGGGGCGCACAGAGGGTGGGAGGGCGGGGGGCACATAGATCTTAATTTTAAACACAATTATTCATATCTTCTCTACAGCAAACGCTGCTGCACAGAAGATATGAATCGCGGCTTCAGCACCAGTGGGGGGGACAGCGCTTAATGTAGCGTTGTCTCCTGCACGGCACACGGACTGCACACGGACAACGTCCGTGTGCGGTACGTGTTTTACACAGACCCATTGACTTTAATGGGTCCGTGTAATACGTGCGCTCCCACGAACACTGACATGTCTCCGTGTTTGGCACACGGAGACACGGTCCGCAAAAAATCAATGACATCTGAACAGATGCACTGATTTTAATGTGTCTACGTTACGTGTGTCAGTGTCTCCGGTACGTGAGGAAACTGTCACCTCACATACCGGAGCCACTGACGGGTGAAACCGGTCTAATAGTGGAGGAGAACCTCAGCAGATGACCATGAAGTTGCTGAAAATAATCTCTCTGTAAAGACCGATATTGATATTAAAGTCATATGGTCAGAGGTAGATACCAGCCCTACAGAACATTTAAGACTACAGCAGAGTTACAGATGACTTACAGCTGACGGTCTTTCTGATAGCATTCTTTACTTCTCCCGTCTTTTCCATCTGGCCCAGACCGACATGACAACTTCTTCCAACCAGGACTCGGCTACAGAGAATACAACCAAGACACATTTCACATTTTCAGCATGTCACTATCCCCAACCTGCACAAACTCCTCATTCAGCTGATACCCCAATGCTGAGCCACTGCTGCCATATGTGTCGCTATTACTGCCCCTGATACCCCAATACTGAGCCACTGCTGCCATATGTCTCTATTACTGCACCTGATTCCCCAATGCTGAGCCACTGCTGCCATATGTGTCCCTATTACTGCACATGCTGTGTGGTTCTCTGTGCCCTCTAAATTCTAAAGCAACCCTCTAGAATATAGTAATGCCGGGTGCAAGTGCCCTAGAAAACAGTGCCAACATTTTGTCCCCTAAAAAGTAATATTGCCCTATGTGTGCCCATTTGACGGTCACAGTAACCTGAATTCCCCTATAACAATAAGTGCCCACTTTACATTTAATGTCCCGAGTCTCCCCCCTGTACAGCTCCTCTATAGACAGTATGATGCTCTCTTATATACAGTATAATGCCTCCTCACTGTATATATACTGACCCCTTTATATCCCCCAAACTGTTTAATGGCTCCAAAACTGTATGATGGCCCCCTCACTATAGTCTCTACACTGTATCATGGCCAACTAGAAAGCCTCCATCTACTATATAATTGTCTAAGGGGTACTTCCGTCTGTCTGTCTGTCTGCCTGTGCCAGAAATCCCGCTTTGCTGATTGGTCTAGCCAGCTGCCTGTCCTGGCTGCCGAGACCAATCAGCGACGGGCACAGTCCTGCCAAGAATTAGTCCCTCCCTACTCCCGTCCAGTCAGGCGCCCGCTCCATACTACCCTCCTCTCAGCGCTCACACAGGGTTAATGACAGCGTTAACGGACCGTGTTATGCCACGGATAACGCACTCCGTTAACGCTGCTATTAACCATGTGTGACCAACGTTTTACTATTGATGCTGCCTATGCAGCAACAATAGTAAAAAGATCTAATGTTAAAAATAATAAAAAAAACAAAAAACCTGCTATTCTCACCTTTCGTCGTTCGCCGAGGCACGCGCGGCTGCCGCCAGCTTCCGTTCCCAGAGAAGCATTGCGAAATTACCCAGAAGACTTAGCAGTCTCGTGAGACCGCTAAGGCATCTGGGTAATTTCACAATGCATCGCTGGGAACGGAAGCTGGCGGCAGCTGCGCGCGCATCGACACAGCTTCGCTAGACGACGGAGGGTGAGTATATAACTATTTTTTATTTTCATTTTTTTAACACGGATATGGTGCCCACACTGCTATATACTACGTGGGCTGTGTTATATACTGCGTGGCTGCTATATACTACGTGGCCAGTGTTAGACACTGCCTGGGCTGTGTTATATACTATGTGGCCTGTGTTATATTCTGCGTGGGCTGTGCTATATATTACGTGGGCAGTGTTATATACTGCGTGGACAGTGTTATATACTGTGTGGGCTGTGGTATGTACTATGTGGGCAGTGTTATATACTACGTGGCTGCTATATACTACATTGGCAATACTGCATTGGCTGTGTTATTTACTGTTTAGTACGTGGCCTGTGCTATATACTATGTGGCTGCTATATACATACATACATATTCTAGAATAGCCAATGCGTTAGAATCGGGCCACCATCTAGTATAGCATAATACACCAGATAGTCCTCAATATAGTATAATGCACTCCCCATAGGCCTCCATATAGTATAATATACTACTACCCATAGGCCTCCATATAGTATAATGCACGCCCCATAGGCAGACTCTATAGTATAATGCACTCCCCATAGGCCTCCATTTAGTATAATTCACTCCCCATAGGTCTCCATATAGTATCTATATATATAATTGCCTAAGGGTTTTTCCATCTGTCTGTCTGTCTGTCCTGGAAATCCCGCGTCTCTGATTGGTCGAGGCCGCCAGGCCTCAACCAATCAGCGACGGGCACAGTATCGACGTAGAAACCCACGTCTCTGATTGGTCGAGGCCACCAGGCCTCGACCAATCAGCGACGGGCACAGCGACGATGATGTCATTAAGGACGTAGACATACCGCGTCTGATTGGTCGAGGCCGCCAGGCCTCGACCAATCAGCAACGGGCACAGTATCGACGTAGATGTCATAATGGTTGCCATGGCGACGATGATGTCATAAAGGTTGCCTCGACCAATCAGCGACGGGCACAGTCTGCCGTGAATTCTGGAATCATCATTGTCCATATACTACGGGGACATGCATATTCTAGAATACCCGATGCGTTAGAATCGGGCCACAATCTAGTGGTATAATAAACTCCCCATAGGCAGGATCTATATAAAGTATAATGCAGTCCCCATAGGCCTCCATATAATTCACTCCCCATAGGTCTCCATATATAACGCATTCCCCATAGGCAGACTCTATATAAAGTATAATGCACTCCACATAGGCCTCCTTATACTATAATGCATTCCCCATAGGTCTCCATATAGTATACTGCACTCCCCATAGGCAGCTTCTATAGTATAATGCACTCCCATAGGCAGCCTCTGTGGAATAATGCATCCCCATACGCAGCCTCTATGACATAATGCACCCCCATAGGCATCCTCTATAGCATAAAGCACCCCCCTAGGTAGCCTATATAGCGTAATGCACCCCCATAGGCAGCTACTATAGTGTAATGCAGCCCCATAGGCATCCTCTATAGTGTAATGCATCCCCATAGGCAGCCTCTATAGCATAATGCACCCCCATAGGCAGCCTCTGTAGTGTAATGCACCCCCTTAGGTATCATTTGTAGTGTAGTGCACCCCCATAGCCATCTTTTCTAGTGTAATGCACCCCCATAGGCATCTTTTGTAGTGTAATGCACCCCATAGGCATTCTTTGTAGTGTAATGTGTTATGACCTGGTGGTAAGGACAATAATGGACCTGGTGGTTAAGAGCACACGGAATGACCTGATAGTTACAAATAATATAGCTCTGAGACGTGGGAACTCTGCTGACCGCAATCCCTAATCCTATCACACACACTAGAAATAGCCGTGGATTGCTCCTAACGCTCCCTATGCAACTCGACACAGCCTAAGGAACTAGCTAGCCCTGAAGATAGAAAAATAAGCCTATCTTGCCTCAGAGAAATTCCCCAAGGGATAAGGCAGCCCCCCACATATAATGACTGTGAGTAAAGATGAAAATACAAACACAGAGATTAAATAGATTTAGCAAAGTGAGGCCCGACTTACTGAACAGACTGAGGATAGGAAAGGTAACTTTGCGGTCAGCACAAAAAACTACAAAAAGACCACGCAGAGGGCGCAAAAGACCCTCCGCACCGACTCACGGTGCGGAGGCGCTCCCTCTGCGTCCCAGAGCTTCCAGCAAGCAAGACAAAAATCAAAATAGCAAGCTGGACAGAAAAATAGCAAACTAAAGAAAAACAAGCAGGAACTTAGCTTCTGCTGGGAAGACAGGTCACAAGAACGATCCAGGAGTGAACTAGACCAATACTGGAAAATTGCCAGGTGGCATGGAGCAATGATCTAAGTGGAGTTAAATAGAGCAGCCAGCTAACGAATTAACCTGGTCACCTGTGGAAGGAAACTCAGAAGCCGCAGCCCCATGGACAGAACCAGCCGAAGTACCATTCATGACCACAGGAGGGAGCTTGACAACAGAATTCACAACAGTAATGCATCCCCACAGGCATCATTTGTAGTGTAATGCAGCCCCATAGGCAGCCTCTATTATTATTTATTATAGCGCCATTTATTCCATAGTGCTTTACATGTGAGGAGGGGTATCTATATATATAATTGCCTAAGGGTTTTTCCGTCTGTCTGTCTGTCTGTCTTTCTGTCTGTCTGTCCTGGAAATCCCGCGTCTCTGATTGGTCGAGGCCGTCAGGCCTCGACCAATCAGAGACGGGCACAGTATCGACATAGAAATCCTGCGACGGGCACAGTGACGATGATGTAATAAAGGACGTAGACATCCCACATCTGATTGGTCGAGGCCGCCAGGCCTCGACCAATCAGCAACGGGCACAGCGACGATGATGTCATAAAGGACGTAGAAATCCCACGTTTCTGATTCAGCGACGGGCACAGTATCGACGTAGATGTCATAATGGTTGCCATGTGAATCAAAAGACGTGAGCACAGCTACTAAGGTGCACGGGTAGGTTCCCAAGCCGTATATATGTAGATATAAAGAACCCGGCACTCAACTTAAGTCAAACTGAAGGTTTGTTTTTTTTCCGTAGTACGAAAAACGTTTCGGCCTGGTCTGGCCTTCGTCAGTTACGTACTTAGAAGTGTCTGAGAATGCGCTCAATAAGCGTGGTAGATCCGTGGGTCGTCCCTTAGGAGATGACCGCCTTCCTTTGGTGAATAGCACGGCTGTAGGCTGTAGGAGACATAATGGTTGCCATGGTGACGATGATGTCATAAAGGTTGCCTCGACCAATCAGCGACGGGCACAATCTGCCGCGAATTCTGGAATCATCATTGTCCATATACTACGGGGACATGCATATTCTAGAATACCCGATGCGTTAGAATCGGGCCACAATCTAGTACATAATAAAAGACAAGTACAATAATCTTAATCAATACAAGTCACGACTGGTACATAAAGAGAGTGGACCCTGCCCGCGAGGGCTCACAATCTACAAGGGATGGGTGAGAATACAGTAGATGAGGGTAGAGCTGGTCGTGCAGTGGTTTGGTCTATCAGTGGTTACTGCAGGTTGTAGGCTTGTTGGAAGAGATAGGTCTATTTGAAGGTTTCCACGGTAGATGAGAGTCTGATGTAGAGTAGATGGGTAGAGAGTTCCAGAGTATGGGGGATGCGCGGGAGAAATCTTGTATGGAATTGTGGCAAGAGGTGATAAGAGGAGAGTAGAGAAGGTGATCTTGTGAGGATCGGAGGTTGCGTGCAGGTAAGTACCTAGAGACAAGGTCACAGATGTATGGAGGAGACAGGTTGTGGATGGCTTTGTATGTCATGGTTAGGGTTTTGAACTGGAGTCGTTGGGTAATGGGGAGCCAGTGCAGAGATTGACAGAGTGGAGAGGCTGGGGAATAGCAGGGGGACAGGTGGATTAGTTGGGCAGCAGATTTTAGAATAGATTAGAGGGGCGTGAGAGTGTTAGAGGGGAGGCCACAGAGCAGGAGATTGCAGTAGTCAAGGCGGGAGATGATGAGGGCATGGACTAGGGTTTTTGCAGATTCTTGGTTGAGGAATGTACGGATCTGGGAAATATTTTTGAGTTAGAGTCGGCAGGAAGTGGAAAGGGCTTGGAAATCTGGTTAGAAGGAGAGATCAGTGTCAAGGATTACCCCAAGGCAGCAAGCTTGTGCGACTGGGGAGAGTGGGCAGCCATTTACTTTAATGAATAGGTCTGTTGGGGGAGTCAAGTGAGATGGGAGAAAGATGATGAATTCTGTTTTGTCCATATTAAGTTTTAGAAATCTAGCAGAGAAGAAGGATGAAATAGCAGACAGACATGATACTGAAAACCATGGAACTCTATAGTGTAATGCAGCCCCATAGGCATCCTTTATAGTGTAATGTGGCCCCATAGGCATCCTTTGTATTGTAATGCAGCCCCATAGGCATCCTTTGTATTGTAATGCAGCCCTATAGGCATCCTTTGTAGTGTAATGCACCCCCATAGGCATCCTTTGTAGTGTAATGCAGCCCCATTGGCATCCTTTGTAGTGTAATGCAGCCCCATAGGCATCCTTTGTAGTGTAATGCAGCCTGTTCTGATCCGGTGACCTTGGAGCCGCATGAAACTTTCTCTGGAGTAGGTGGAAACTATACTGACCGCAAATCCTAAACTAACATTGCAACTAGAAGTAGCCGTGGGGTGTGCCTAACAAATCCTAGACACCTCGACACAGCCGGAGGACTAAATACCCCTATAGATGGAAATAGGAATTCTACCTTGCCTCAGAGCAGAACCCCAAAGGATAGGCAGCCCCCCACGAATATTGACTGTGAGTAGTAGAGGAAAGACACACGCAGGCAGAAAACAGGATTTAGCAAAAGAGGCCACTCTAGCTAAATAGGAAAGGATAGGACAGAATACTAAGCGGTCAGTATTAAAACCCTTCCAAAAATATCCACAGCAGATAATACAAAAATTTCCACAATCTAACTAAAGACGTGGAACGTATATCTGCAACTCCTGAGAATCCAACAAGACTAAGTAAATACAGTCACAATCTAAGCTGGACAAGAAAAAACAAATGAATAGCACAGAATTATAAAGCACACAGCATGTGTGCCCAAGAAACAAAAACCAGCCACTTATCTTTAGCTGATTTAGCAGCAAGGCAGGAGGAACAAGACAGAGATCCAAATCCTCCCAAAACCATGGACAACTGGCAAGGACTAATGAATCCTGCAAACCTAAATACCCCAGTCAGAACTGCAATCAGTAGATACACCTGACCAGGACTGCAACCCAGGGACAACTGCATTACCACCTATAACCACCGGAGGGAACCCACAAGCAGAATTCACAACAGTACCTCCCCCTTGAGGAGGGGTCACCGAACCCTCACCAGAGCCCCCAGGCCGATCAGGACGAGCCAGATGAAAGGCACGGACCAAATCAGCAGCATGGACATCAGAGGCAAAAACCAAGAATTATCCTCCTGGCCATAACCCTTCCATTTGACAAGGTACTGAAGCCTCCGCCTTGAAAAACGAGAATCCAAAATCTTCTCAACCACATACTCCAACTCCCCATCAACCAACACGGGGGCCGGAGGATCAACAGAGGGAACAACGGACACCACATATTTCCGCAATAAAGATCTATGGAAGACATTATGGATAGCAAAAGGGGCCGGAAGCGCCAATTGAAAAAACACCGGATTAATAATCTCAGAAATCCTATAAGGACCAATAAACCGAGGCTTAAACTTAGGGGAAGAAACCTTCATAGGAACATGACGGGAAGACAACCAGACCAGATCCCCAACCCGAAGCCGGGAACCAACACACCGACGACGGTTAGCATAACGTTGAGCCTCCTCCTGAGTCAACACCAAATTGTCCACCACATGAGCCCAAATCTGCTGCAACCTGTCAACCACAGAATCCACACCAGGACAGTCAGAAGGCTCAACCTGCCCAGAAGAAAAACGAGGATGAAAACCAAAATTACAAAAGAAAGGCGAAACCAAAGTAGCTGAACTAGCCCGATTATTAAGGGCAAACTCGGCCAATGGCAAAAAGGCCACCCAATCATCCTGATCAGCAGACACAAAGCATCTCAAATAAGTCTCCAAAGTCTGATTAGTTCGCTTGGTTTGGCCATTTGTCTGAGGATGAAATGCAGAAGAAAAAGACAAATCAATGCTCAGCCTAGCACAAAAGGCCCGCCAAAACCTAGAAACAAACTGGGAACCTCTGTCGGACACAATATTCTCCGGAATACCATGCAAACGAACCACATGCTGAAAAAACAATGGAACCAAATCTGAAGAGGAAGGCAATTTAGGCAAAGGCACCAAATGAACCATCTTAGAGAACCGGTAACAAACAACCCAGATAACCGACATCCTCTGGGAAACTGGAAGATCAGAAATAAAATCCATAGAAATATGCGTCCAGGGCCTCTCAGGGACCAGCAATGGCAAAAGCAACCCACTAGCACGGGAACAACAAGGCTTGGCCCACGCACAAGTCCCACAGGACTGCACAAAAGAATGCACATCACGTGACAAAGAAGGCCACCAAAAGGACCTACCAACCAAATCTCTGGTACCAAAAATACCAGGATGACCAGCCAACACAGAACAGTGAACCTCAGAAATCACTCTACTAGTCCATCTGTCAGGAACAAACAGTTTCCCCACTGGACAGCGGTCAGGTCTATCAGCCTGAAATTCCTGAAGAACCCGTCGTAAATCAGGGGAAATGGCAGAAAGGACCACCCCTTCTTTCAGAATGCCGACCGGTTCAAGGACCTCAGGAGAATCAGGCAAAAAACTCCTAGAGAGGGCATCAGCCTTAATATTCTTAGAACCCGGAAGATACGAAACCACGAAATCAAAACGGGAAAAAAAACTAGGACCAATGAGCCTGTCTAGGATTCAGCCGTTTGGCAGACTCAAGGTAAATCAGATTCTTATGATCGGTCAAGACCACAATATGGTGCTTAGCTCCCTCAAGCCAATGTCGCCACTCCTCAAACGCCCACTTCATAGCCAACAACTCCAGATTGCCAACATCATAATTGCGTTCAGCAGGTGAAAACTTACGGGAAAAGAAGGCACACGGTTTCATCAAGGTACCAACAGAATCCCTCTGAGACAAAATGGCCCCTGCCCCAATCTCAGAAGCGTCAATCTCAACCAGAAACGGAAGAGAAACATCCTGTTGGCGCAACACCGGAGCAGAAGTAAATTGGCGCTTAAGCTCCTGAAAGGCAGAGACAGCCGCAGAGGACCAATTCGCCACATCAGCGCCTTTCTTTGTCAAATTGGTCAAGAGTTTAACCACGCTGGAGAAGTTAGCAATGAAACGGCGATAAAAATTTGCAAAACCCAAAAATTTCTGAAGGCTGTTCACGGATGTGGGTTGAATCCAATCATGAATGGCCTGAACCTTAACCGGATCCATCTCCATAGATGAGGGAGAGAAAATGAAGCCCAAAAAAGAAACCTTCTGCACCCCAAAGAGACACTTAGACCCCTTCACAAACAAAGCATTGTCACAAAGGATCTGAAATACCATCCTGACCTGTTCCACATGAGAATCCCAATCATCGGAAAAAATCAAAATATCATCCAAATATACAATCAAGAACTTATCAAGATAAGTCCGGAAGATATCATGCATGAAGGACTGAAAAACAGATGGAGCATTTTGTGAGCCCGAATGGCATCACAAGGTATTCAAAAGGGCCTTTGGGCGTATTACACGCAGTTTTCCATTCATCACCCTGCTTAATACGAACAAGATTATATGCCCCCCGAAGGTCAATCTTCGTAAACCAACTAGCCCCCTTAATCCTAGCAAACAAATCAGAAAGCAAAGGTAAAGGGTATTGATACTTGACCGTGATCTTATTCAAGAGGCGATAATCAATACAGGGTCTCAAGGAGCCATCCTTCTTAGCAACAAAAAAAAATCCCGCTCCCAACGGTGAAGAAGATGGCCGAATATGCCCCTTCTCCAAAGACTCCTTAATATAATTCCGCATTGCGGTATGTTCAGGCACAGACAGGTTGAAAAGTCGGCCCTTAGGAAACTTACAGCCTGGAATCAAGTCAATAGCAAAATCACAGTCCCTGTGTGGTGGAAGGGAACTGGACTTGGGCTCATCGAATACATCCTGAAAATCAGATAAAAACTCTGGAATTTCAGAAGAGGAAGAAGAGGAGATTGACATCAAAGGAACATCATTATGAACCCCCTGACAACCCCAACTAGTCACAGACATAGACTTCCAATCCAACACAGGATTATGTACCTGCAGCCACGGTAAACCCAGCACGACAGCATCATGCAAATTATACAACACCAGAAATCGACAATCTTCTTGATGGGCTGGCGCCATGCGCATGGTCACCTGTGTCCAAAACTGGGGCTTATTTTTAGCCAAAGGTGTAGCATCAATGCCCCTTAAAGGAATAGGGTTCTGCAAAGGCTGCAAGGGAAAACCACAACGCCTGGCAAACTCAAAATCCATTAAGTTCAAGGCAGCGCCTGAATCCACAAACGCCATAACAGAAAATGATGACAATGAGCAGATCAAGGACACAGATAACAGAAATTTAGGTTGTACAGTACTGATGGTAAATGAACTAGCGATCCTCTTTGTGCGTTTAGGGCAGACTGAAATGTCATGAGAAGCGTCGCCACAATAATAACACAACCTATTCTGATGTCTGAATCCTTGTCGTTCCATTCTAGACAGAATCCTATCACACTGTATTGGCTCAGGAATTTGCTCTGAGGACAACGCCACAGCGTGCACAGTTCTGCGCTTCCGCAAGCGCCGGTCAATCTGAATGGCCAGAGACATAGAATCACTCAGACCGAAAGGCGTGGGAAACCCCACCATAACATCTTTAACGGATTCAGAAAGACACTTTCTGAAAATTGCCGCCAAAGCATCATCATTCCATTTAGTCAACACAGACCATTTTCTAAATTTCTGACAATACAATTCTGCCGCCTCTTGACCCTGAGACAGGGCCAACAAGGTCTTCTCCGCTTGATCCACAGAATTAGGATCATCATATAATAATCCTAAAGCCTGAAAAAAGGAGTCTACATTAAGCAAAGCCGGATTCCCAGATTCCAGGGAAAATGCCCAATCCTGTGGATCGCCACGCAGCAGGGAGATGATGATTTTAACCTGCTGAATGGAATCACCGGAGGATCGAGGTCGCAGAGCAAAAAACAGTTTACAGTTGTTTTTAAAACTCAAAAATTTGGACTTGTCACCAAAAAACAAATCAGGAGTAGGAATCTTCGGCTCTAAAACAGGAGTCTGAACAATATAATCAGAAATACCCTGTACACTAGCAGCAAGCTGGTCTACACGAGAAGCTAATTCCTGAACATTCATGCTAGCACAAGACTCCTCAGTCATTCAGAGAAAAAGAGGGCAGAAAAAAAAAATGGCTCAACACCTTTCTTCCCTTCTTCTGAGATACATTTAACTCATTATTGGCCAGTTGTACTGTTCTGATCCGGTGACCTTGGATCCGCATGAAACTTTCCCTGGAGTAGGTGGAAACTATACTGACCGCAAATCCTAAACTAACACCGCAACTAGAAGTAGCCGTGGGGTGTGCCTAACAAATCCTAGACACCTCGACACAGCCGGAGGACTAAATACCCCTATAGATGGAAATAGGAATTCTACCTTGCCTCAGAGCAGAACCCCAAAGGATAGGCAGCCCCCCACGAATATTGACTGCGAGAAGTAGAGGAAAGACACACGCAGGCAGAAAACAGGATATAGCAAAAGAGGCCACTCTAGCTAAATAGGAAAGGATAGGACAGAATACTAAGCGGTCAGTATTAAAACCCTTCCAAAAATATCCACAGCAGATAATACAAAAATTTCCACAATCTAACTAAAGACGTGGAACGTATATCTGCAACTCCTGAGAATCCAACAAGACTGAGTAAATACAGACACAATCTAATCTGGACAAGACAAAACAAATGAATAGCACAGAATTATAAAGCACACAGCATGTGTGCCCAAGAAACAAAAACCAGCCACTTATCTTTAGCTGATTTAGCAGCAAGGCAGGAGGAACAAGACAGAGATCCAAATCCTCCCAAAACCATGGACAACTGGCAAGGACTAATGAATCCTGCAAACCGAAATACCCCAGTCAGAACTGCAATCAGTAGATACACCTGACCAGGACTGCAACCCAGGGACAACTGCATTACCACCTATAACCACTGGAGGGAACCCACAAGCAGAATTCACAACAGCAGCCCCATAGGCATCCGTTGTATTGTAATGCAGCCCCATAGGCATCCTTTGTATTGTAATGCAGCCCCATAGGCATCCTTTGTGGTGTAAATGCACCCCCATAGGCAGACTCTGTAGTGTAATGCAGCCCCCATAGCCACCCTCTGTAGTGAAATGTACCCCCATAGGCATCCTTTGTAGTCACAAAAGAGCACAGTGAGGTCAAAAATACTCTATTGTAAAAAAAAAATCACAGTAATAAGCAAGTGCTAGTCAAAAGATGGAAAAAACAAGGTATTTAGTTGATACTTTTTTTGCAAAAAAAATGTATACTAAGCTGCTCCACCAATCGTCAAGGTATACCCATATAGAGCAGTCCTACCTAATGTATATAATCCCTATCTGATTTAGTTAAAAACCTGATCATCTGTATAGTACCTGTATAAGCAGGGTTCAGAGAGGAAATTTTCATGTGGATATGCTGGATGGAACAGCTTTGATGCAAATGACCCATAAGGAGTAGTGGACTTCCTAGTCTTGTAGAAACAAGAGAACAATTACAGAACCAGAAACACATGGGCTACTTGCAAAATGAACAAGTCTGTAGGAACCTGTTCACACACCACCAAGAAACTTGAAGACACAAAAGAGCACAATAAGGTCAAAAATACTCTGTTGTAAAAAAAATCACAGTAATAAGCAAGTGCTAGTGAAAAGATGGAAAAAACAAGGTATTTAGTTGATACGTTTTTTTGCAAAAAAATGTATACTAAGCTACTCCACCAATCGTCAACGTATACCCATATAGAGCAGTCCTACCTAATGTATATAATCCCTATCTGATATATATAAAAACCTGGTCATCTGTATAGTACCTGTATAAGCAGGGTGTCATGTCGGACGCTATTCACACTAGGGCATCCGACAGACAGCGGTAATTCTGCATTCGTCCACTATGCGCTCAGTGGCGCTGGCTACATTTTATCTAGGTTGTCCGGGGTTAATCTAGCTGGTACTCGGATTGGAGGCTGGGTCACGCCTACGGCCTTTAAATAGTTCTTCTGAACTTTGGGCGTCGCCGTTTATAGCTTGTGTCTTGTACCTGGTGATCTCGGTTCGGAGTGGTGGTCTTGGAGTGGAAATATCATATCTGGTGGTGTATGATCCTTTGTCATATTTCTTCTTCCTATATTTGTGTTTTGTTTTGCCCTGTGCACATTATAGTGTTTTCCTGAGTGTGTTTGCGGCGTGGTGCGTTTTTGGTTTTCCCTGTCTGTGCTTTCTGTAGGGGTTGGTGTGAGGAATTATCACTGGGTGGAGGGTGGAGGTTTCAGATTAGTACTGAAACAGGAGTCAGGGTCAGGCTTGGCGGCCCAGATAAGCACACCATCAGTGTAATCTCTGGGAGAGGGACAGACAGGGTTTCCCTAGTCGGAGGGATATTGCAGGGGCCCGGGTTATTAGCTTTTGCCTACCTAGGCTCCCCGTGACACAGGGTTCAGAGAGGGAATTTTCATGTGGACATGCTGGATGGAACAGCTTTGATGCAAATGACCCATAAGGAGTGGTGGACTCCCTAGTCTATTACAGAACCAGAAACACATGGGCTACTTGCACAATGAACAAGTCTGTAGGAACCTGTTCACACACCACCAAGAAACTTGAAGACACGAAAGAGCACAGTGAGGTAAAAAATACTCTGTTGTAAAAAAAAATCACAGTAATAAGCAAGTGCTAGTCAAAAGATGGAAAAAACAGGGTATTTAAGCTGCTCCACCAATCGTCAAGGTATACCCATATAGAGCAGTCCTACCTAATGTTTATAATCCCTATCTGATGTATTTAAAAACCTGATCATCTGTATAGTACCTGTACAAGCAGGGTTCAGAGAGGGAATTTTCATGTGGACATGCTGGATGGAACAGCTTTGATGCAAATGACCCATAAGGAGTGGGGAACTCCCTAGTCTTATAGAAACAAGAGAACAATTACAGTCACCCCCATACAGGCACCCCCATAACCACCCTCTGTAGTATAATGTGCCACCCTCTGTAGTGTTATGCACCCCCATAGCCACCCTCTGTAGTGTAATGTAGCCCCATAAACTCACCTCTCTTCCTCCTGGTTCCTGCGCTGATCCCTGCTCATCTCAGACTACAGATGCCGAGTACTGACGTCATCGCGCCCTGTCAGTGTTGGCGTCAGTGACGTCAGATGCTGACAGGGGGATGATGGGAGAGGGAGCGTAACGCTCCTTCTCTCATCAATGCAGTCAGCTGTATCGGCATCTAGCCGATACAGCTGACCCTGCGATGATGAGCAGGGGGGCCCACTGCTGGCAGCGGGCCTCCCACCGCCTGCTCAGGGACCCCAAATTTTCTTGGGGATGGTCCTTTTGAGCTGCTGTCTGACTACACTATTCTCTGCCTGGGGGCCCCTTACTTCCATCGCAGCTTTATCCCCCAAGGCTGTCTATCATCTCTATTCCTCACATCTCGTCCTGGGTAAGGTTGCCCAGGCTCTGCTGCTTAACCAGGAAGTACTGCTCCTATAACCCTGTGGCTCTGCCCTGCTCTAACTTACATAGTAACATAGTAACATAGTTAGTAAGGCCAAAAAAAGACATTTGTCCATCCAGTTCAGCCTATATTCCATCATAATAAATCCCCAGATCTACGTCCTTCTACAGAACCTAATTGTATGATACAATATTGTTCTGCTCCAGGAAGACATCCAGGCCTCTCTTGAACCCCTCGACTGAGTTCGCCATCACCACCTCCTCAGGCAAGCAATTCCAGATTCTCACTGCCCTAACAGTAAAGAATCCTCTTCTATGTTGGTGGAAAAACCTTCTCTCCTCCAGACGCAAAGAATGCCCCCTTGTGCCCGTCACCTTCCTTGGTATAAACAGATCCTCAGCGAGATATTTGTATTGTCCCCTTATATACTTATACATGGTTATTAGATCGCCCCTCAGTCGTCTTTTTTCTAGACTAAATAATCCTAATTTCGCTAATCTATCTGGGTATTGTAGTTCTCCCATCCCCTTTATTAATTTTGTTGCCCTCCTTTGTACTCTCTCTAGTTCCATTATATCCTTCCTGAGCACCGGTGCCCAAAACTGGACACAGTACTCCATGTGCGGTCTAACTAGGGATTTGTACAGAGGCAGTATAATGCTCTCATCATGTGTATCCAGACCTCTTTTAATGCACCCCATGATCCTGTTTGCCTTGGCAGCTGCTGCCTGGCACTGGCTGCTCCAGGTAAGTTTATCATTAACTAGGATCCCCAAGTCCTTCTCCCTGTCAGATTTACCCAGTGGTTTCCCATTCAGTGTGTAATGGTGACATTGATTCCTTCTTCCCATGTGTATAACCTTACATTTATCATTGTTAAACCTCATCTGCCACCTTTCAGCCCAAGTTTCCAACTTATCCAGATCCATCTGTAGCAGAATACTATCTTCTCTTGTATTAACTGCTTTACATAGTTTTGTATCATCTGCAAATATCGATATTTTACTGTGTAAACCTTCTACCAGATCATTAATGAATATGTTGAAGAGAACAGGTCCCAATACTGACCCCTGCGGTACCCCACTGGTGACAGCGACCCAGTTAGAGACTATACCATTTATAACCACCCTCTGCTTTCTATCACTAAGCCAGTTAGTAACCCATTTACACACATTTTCCCCCAGACCAAGCATTCTCATTTTGTATACCAACCTCTTGTGCGGCACGGTATCAAACGCTTTGGAAAAATCGAGATATACCACGTCCAATGACTCACCGTGGTCCAGCCTATAGCTTACCTCTTCATAAAAACTGATTAGATTGGTTTGACAGGAGCGATTTCTCATAAACCCATGCTGATATGGAGTTAAACAGTTATTCTCATTGAGATAATCCAGAATAACATCCCTCAGAAACCCTTCAAATATTTTATCAACAATAGAGGTTAGACTTACTGGCCTATAATTTCCAGGTTCACTTTTAGAGCCCTTTTTGAATATTGGCACCACATTTGCTATGCGCCAATCCTGCGGAACAGACCCTGTCGCTATAGAGTCCCTAAAAATAAGAAATAATGGTTTATCTATTACATTACTTAGTTCTCTTAGTACTCTTGGGTGTATGCCATCCGGACCCGGAGATTTATCTATTTTAATCTTATTTAGCCGGTTTCGCACCTCTTCTTGGGTTAGATTGGTGACCCTTAATATAGGGTTTTCATTGTTTCTTGGGATTTCACCTAGCATTTCATTTTCCACCGTGAATACCGTGGAGAAGAAGGTGTTTAATATGTTAGCTTTTTCCTCGTCATCTACAACCATTCTTTCCTCACTATTTTTTAAGGGGCCTACATTTTCAGTTTTTATTCTTTTACTATTGATATAGTTGAAGAACAGTTTGGGATTAGTTTTACTCTCCTTAGCAATGTGCTTCTCTGTTTCCTTTTTGGCAGCTTTAATTAGTTTTTTAGATAAAGTATTTTTCTCCCTATAGTTTTTTAGAGCTTCAATGGTGCCATCCTGCTTTAGTAGTGCAAATGCTTTCTTTTTACTGTTAATTGCCTGTCTTACTTCTTTGTTTAGCCACATTGGGTTTTTCCTATTTCTAGTCCTTTTATTCCCACAAGGTATAAACCGCTTACACTGCCTATTTAGGATGTTCTTAAACATTTCCCATTTATTATCTGTATTCTTATTTCTGAGGATATTGTCCCAGTCTACCAGATTAAGGGCATCTCTAAGCTGGTCAAACTTTGCCTTCCTAAAGTTCAGTGTTTTTGTGACTCCCTGACAAGTCCCCCTAGTGAAAGACAGGTGAAACTGTACAATATTGTGGTCGCTATTTCCTAGATGCCCGACCACCTGCAGATTTGTTATTCTGTCAGGTCTATTAGATAGTATTAGGTCTAAAAGTGCTGCTCCTCTGGTTGGATTCTGCACCAATTGTGAAAGATAATTTTTCTTGGTTATTAGCAGAAACCTGTTGCCTTTATGGGTTTCACAGGTTTCTGTTTCCCAGTTAATATCCGGGTAGTTAAAGTCCCCCATAACCAGGACCTCATTATGGGTTGCAGCTTCATCTATCTGCTTTAGAAGTAGACTTTCCATGGTTTCTGTTATATTTGGGGGTTTGTAACAGACCCCAATGAGAATTTTGTTACCATTTTTCCCTCCATGAATTTCGACCCATATGGACTCGACATCCTCATTTCCTTCGCTAATATCCTCCCTTAAAGTGGACTTTAGACAAGACTTTACATAGAGACAAACCCCTCCTCCTTTCCGATTTTTACGATCCTTTCTAAACAGACTGTAACGCTGTAAGTTAACTGCCCAGTCATAGCTTTCATCTAACCATGTCTCGGTTATTCCCACTATGTCAAAGTTACCTGTAGATATTTCTGCTTCTAGTTCTTCCATCTTGTTTGTCAGGCTTCTGGCATTTGCGAGCATGCAGTTTAGAGGATTTTGTTTTGTTCCAATATCCTCGCTGTGGATTGTTTTAGAAATGTTCTTACCTCCCTTCTGAGTATGTTTTCCTGGATCTTCTTTGTTCAAGTCTAATGTTTTTCTTCCCGTCCCCTCTTCTTCTAGTTTAACGCCCTCCTGATGAGTGTAGCGAGTCTTCTGGCGAATGTGTGTTTCCCAGGTTTGTTGAGGTGTAGTCCGTCTCTGGCGAGGAGTCCATCGTACAAGTAATTCACACCGTGGTTCAGGAATCCGAATCCTTGTTGTCTGCACCATCGTCTTAGCCAGTTGTTTGCATCAAGGATCCTGTTCCATCTCCTGGTGCCATGCCCGTCTACTGGAAGGATAGAAGAAAAAACTACCTGTGCATCCAGTTCCTTTACTTTCTTCCCCAACTCTTCAAAGTCTTTGCAGATTGTCGGTAGGTCCTTCCTTGCCGTGTCATTGGTGCCAACATGTATCAGAAGAAATGGGTGGACATCCTTGGAGTTGAAGAGCTTTGGTATCCTATCGGTCACATCCTTGATCATCGCACCTGGAAGGCAGCATACTTCTCTTGCAGTTATGTCCGGTCTGCAGATGGCTGCTTCTGTGCCTCTCAGTAGTGAGTCTCCCACCACCACCACTCTTCGTTGCTTCTTGTCTGTACTTTTTGCTGTCACTTGTTGCTGTGTGCCCTTTTCTTTTTTGCTTGCTGGTATTGCTTCATCCTTAGGTGTGCCATCTTCATCCTCTACAAAGATTTGATATCGGTTCTTCAGTTGTGTGGTTGGTGATTTCTCCATGGTCTTCTTGCTTCTTTTGGTCACATGCTTCCACTCATCTGCTTTTGGAGGTTCTCTGACACTTTTTTCACCTTCTGTGACCAGTAGAGATGCTTCTGTTCTGTCTAGAAAGTCTTCATTCTCTTTGATGAGTTTCAAAGTTGCTATTCTTTCTTCCAGACCCCGCACCTTTTCTTCTAAAAGGGCCACTAGTCTACACTTCTGACAGGTGAAATTTAATTCTTCTTCTGGTCGATCTGTGAACATGTAGCACATGCTGCAGCTCACCATGTAGGTTGTCACATCTGCCATGTTGCTCCTAGATCCTGCTGACTTGCTGTGTGTTTTCCTTCTTGTGTAATCTACTCAGCCAAGCTTTCTTCCATTAATGTCCTACAGGCAAAAATTTGCGCGCCGTAAGGCGCGCGGTTTGGTGATTCTTTCCAAGCAGCTGGTCCTGGCTGTACCCAACGATCTTCTAGCTTAGGGAGACTCTTCGCTTTTCCCAGAAGGCACCTGGAATATGCAAATTAGCCTCCTCAAGCTTGAATCCCTGGTTTGGTGATTCTTTCCAAGCAGCTGGTCCCGGCTGTACCCAACGATCTTCTAGCTTAGGGAGACTCTTCGCTTTTCCCAGAAGGCACCTGGAATATGCAAATTAGCCTCCTCAAGCTTGAATCCCTGGTTTGGTGATTCTTTCCAAGCAGCTGGTCCCGGCTGTACCCAACGATCTTCTAGCTTAGGGAGACTCTTCGCTTTTCCCAGAAGGCACCTGGAATATGCAAATTAGCCTCCTCAAGCTTGAATCCCTGGTACTTCTCTCCACTAACTTCTCTCCACTAACCAACTCCCATGCTGCCTGTACCTACCTAACACTTCTATCTATTCTATACTATCCTATATCTATGATGCCCCCTCTATTCTAGTCCCCCTACGGTCTCATGCTGTCCCTACGCTTACACACAGTATATAACAAGTGCATCACATCACAGTATAATAACATTAGGAAACCGCACATTACATTAGTAAAAGAACAGGGTGTTGCACGTGAAACATGTGTTCAGTGTTCAGAAGAGAGAAGGCACGTGAGGGTCCCCGCCACCTCCATACAGACATATAATACGCAGACATGCACACATATAGCATGCAAACATTTTGAACCACTCTCCATAATGTTTGAAAATTCTTGGAGAACAGGCGAAGTCCCAGAAGACTGGAGAAGAGGAAATGTTGTTCCTATCTTCAAAAAGGGGAAGAAGGTGGACCCAGGGAACTATAGGCCGGGGAGTCTGACGTCTATACTAGGAAAGATCTTTGAACAAATTATTAAACAACATGTAAGTACCAGCATGGGTTGGTAACTAATAGGTCATGTCAGACTAACTTAATTTCCTGCTATGAGAGAATCACTGACTGGGTGGATCAGGGAAATGCTGTAGATATAGTATATCTTGACGTCAGCAAAGCATTTGACAAAGTATCTCACACAATCCTTATTGAAAAAATGACAAAGTATGGAATGGACAAGGCAACTGTTAGGTGGATTCATATCTGGCTTAGTGATCAGACCCAAAGAGTGGTCGTAAATAGCTGCACATCCAGTTGGAAGAATGTCTCAAGTGGGGTACCACAGGGCTCTGTCCTGGGCCCTGTATTGTTCAACATCTTTATCAAAGATTTAGATGAAGGAATTGAGGGTATAAACTGATTAAATTTGCTGATGACACAAAGCTATGAGGGATAGCTAATACTAGAAAAGAGAGAGAGGATTCAAAAAAGAAATACATTATTTGGAGCAGTGGGCAGCAACTAACAGAATGATTTTTAACAGGCAAAAATGCAAAGTACTACATCTGGGCAATAAAAATGAAAAAGCATATACAGAATGGGAGGAATAGTGCTAAGCAACAGAACATGTGAAAAAGACTTGGGTATACTAATAGATCACAGGCTGAACATGAGTCAACAGTGTGATGAAGCAGGAAAAAGGGTAAATACAATTCTCGGATGTACAGGTCCTTCTCAAAAAATTAGCATATAGTGTTAAATTTCATTATTTACCATAATGTAATGATTACAATTAAACTTTCATATATTATAGATTCATTATCCACCAACTGAAATTTGTCAGGTCTTTTATTGTTTTAATACTGATGATTTTGGCATACAACTCCTGATAACCCAAAAAACCTGTCTCAATAAATTAGCATATCAAGAAAAGGTTCTCTAAACGACCTATTACCCTAATCTTCTGAATCAACTAATTTACTCTAAACACATTCAAAAGATACCTGAGGCTTTTATAAACTCCCTGCCTGGTTCATTACTCAAAACCCCCATCATGGGTAAGACTAGCGACCTGACAGATGTCAAGAAGGCCATCATTGACACCCTCAAGCAAGAGGGTAAGACCCAGAAAGAAATTTCTCAACAAATAGGCTGTTCCCAGAGTGCTGTATCAAGGCACCTCAATGGTAAGTCTGTTGGAAGGAAACAATGTGGCAGAAAACGCTGTACAACGAGAAGAGGAGACCGGACCCTGAGGAAGATTGTGGAGAAGGACCGATTCCAGACCTTGGGGAACCTGAGGAAGCAGTGGACTGAGTCTGGTGTGGAAACATCCAGAGCCACCGTGCACAGGCGTGTGCAGGAAATGGGCTACAGGTGCCGCATTCCCCAGGTAAAGCCACTTTTGAGCTACAGAGAAGCAGCACTGGACTGTTGCTAAGTGGTCCCAAGTACTTTTTTCTGATGAAAGCAAATTTTGCATGTCATTCGGAAATCAAGATGCCAGAGTCTGGAGGAAGACTGGGGAGAAGGAAATGCCAAAATGCCTGAAGTCCAGTGTCAAGTACCCACAGTCAGTGATGGTGTGGGGTGCCATGTCAGCTGCTGGTGTTGGTCCACTGTGTTTCATCAAGGGCAGGGTCAATGCAGCTAGCTATCAGGAGATTTTGGAGCACTTCATGCTTCCATCGGCTGAAATGCTTTATGGAGATGAAGATTTCATTTTTCAGCATGACCTGGCACCTGCTCACAGTGCCAAAACCACTGGTAAATGGTTTACTGACCATGGTATTACTGTGCTCAATTGGCCTGCCAACTCTCCTGACCTGAACCCCATAGAGAATCTGTGGGATATTGTGAAGAGAAAGTTGAGAGACGCAAGACCTAACACTCTGGATGAGCTTAAGGCCGCTATTGAAGCATCCTGGGCCTCCATAACATCTCAGCAGTGTCACAGGCTGATTGCCTCCATGCCACGCCGCATTGAAGCAGTCATTTCTGCCAAAGGATTCCCGACCAAGTATTGAGTGCATAACTGAACATTATTATTTGTTGGTTTTTTTTGTTTGTTATTAA
Organism: Ranitomeya imitator; assembly: GCF_032444005.1. NCBI lineage: Eukaryota > Metazoa > Chordata > Amphibia > Anura > Dendrobatidae > Ranitomeya > Ranitomeya imitator. The sequence continues at coordinate 662,217,182 of NC_091284.1, read as the reverse complement.
AAAACACTTTTATTTGATTGGATGGGTGAAATATGCTAATTTATTGAGACAGGTTTTTTGGGTTATCAGGAGTTGTATGCCAAAATCATCAGTATTAAAACAATAAAAGACCTGACAAATTTCAGTTGGTGGATAATGAATCTATAATATATGAAAGTTTAATTGTAATCATTACATTATGGTAAATAATGAAATTTAACACTATATGCTAATTTTTTGAGAAGGACCTGTATTAACAGAAGCATACAGTCTAGATCACTTGAAGCCATTATTGCCCTCTACTCCTATTTGGTCAGACCTCATCTGGAATACTGTGTCCAGTTTGGGGCACCATATTTTAAAAAATACATCAACAAACTGGTGCAAGTTCAGAGAAGAGCGACATGAATGGTGACTAGTCTGCAAACCATGTCCTATGAGGAACGTTTACAGGATTTGGGAATGTTTAGCTTGCAAAAAAGAAGACTGAGAGGAGTCTTAATAGCTGTCTACAAATTTCTCAAGGACTGTCACATTGTAGAAGGATCATCTTTATTTTCATATGCACAAGGAAAAACTAGAAGCAATGGGATGAAACTGAGGAGACAAAGATTAGATATTAGAAAAAAACTTTTTCACAGTTAAGGTGATCAATGAGTGGGACAGGCTGCCACGAGAGGTGGTGAGTTCTCTTTCTGTACAGACATCTGTCTGAGATGATTTAGTGAATCCTGCTTTGAGCAGGGGGTTGGACCAGATGACCCTGGAGGTCCCTTCCAACTCTACCATTCTATGATGCTATGAACATGATCACATACAATATGCCGACATGTACCCACACAATACACAGACAGGTACACACACAATACACAGACATGCACACATAGAATACCCAGACAAGCATGCAAACAGTATGCAGACATGTACATACATGCAGGCATGCACACATACAATATGTAGACATGTACACACACAATATGCAGACATGTACATACACAATACGCAGATATGTACATACACAATACACAGACATGCACACACATTAAGCAGACATGCACACAAACAGTACACAAACATTCACACACACAGTATGCAGACATATGCACACATGCTTGCGCATCGCACAGAGATATGCACACATACCATACTCAGACATGCAGGCATGCACACATACAATATGCAGACATGTACACACAAGACATGTACACACGCAATACGCAAACATGTACGCAAATAGTACGCATACTGTACATGCACACATACAATACAAATGGGCAGCACAGTGGCTCAGTGGTTAGCACTGCAGCCTTGCAGCGATGAAGTCCTGGGTTCAAATCCCACCAAGGACAACATCTGCAAGGAGTTTGCATGTTCTCTCCGTGTTTGCATGGGTTTCCTCCGGCTACTCCGGTTTCCTCCCCCATTCCAAAGACATACTGATAGGGAATTTAGATTGTGAGCCTCATCGGGGACAGCGATGATTATGTGTGCAAACTGTAAAGCACTGCGGAATATGTTAGCCACACAATACACAGACATGCACACATAGAATACCCAGACAAGCATGCAAACAGTATGCAGACATGTACATACATGCAGGCATGCACACATACAATATGTAGACATGTACACACACAATATGCAGACATGTACATACACAATACGCAGACATGTACATACACAATACACAGACATGCACACACAGTACGCAGACATGCACACACATTAAGCAGACATGTACACAAACATGCACACACACAGTATGCACACATATGCACACATGCTTACACGTACACATACTGGCATACGTACATACACCGTGTTCTAAATTATTATGTAAATTGGATTTAAGTGTCATAAAGATTTAATTGTTTTGTTTTTCAAATAAACTCATGGATGGTATTGTGTCTCAGGGCTCAATGGATCACTGAAATCAATTTTAAATACATATGATAATTCGTTTTCCAAGTGATTCTAATTAAAGGAAAACTATTTAAAAATAAAGTTCCACATTATTAAGCAGGCTACAGTTTTCAAGCAACATGGGAAAGAAAAAGGATCTCTCTGCTGCCAAAAAGCATCAAATAGTGCAATGCCTTGGTCAAGGGATGAAAACATTAGATATTACCCAAAAATTTAAGCGTGATCATCATACTTTTAAGAGATTTGTGGCTGAATCTGAGCACAGACGTGTTGGTGCTGATAAAGGCATTATGAGGAAGGTTTCTGCCAGGCAAGTTCATCAGATTAAGAGAGCAGCTGATAAAAAGCCATTACAAACCAGCAAACAGTTATTTGAAGCTGCTGGTGCCTCTGGAGTCCCTCGAACCTCGAGGTGTAGGATCCTTCAAAGGCTTGCTTTGGTTCATAAACCTACTATTCGGCCACCTCTAAACAGTGTTCACAAGCAGAAACGGTTGCAGTGGGCCCAGACATACATGAAGACTAATTTTCAAACAGTCTTGTTTACTGATGAGTGTCAAGCAACCCTTGATGGTCCAGATGGATGGAGTAGTGGATGTGTTGGTGGATGGCCACCATGTCCCAACAAGGCAGTGACATCAGCAAGGAGGTGGAGGAGTCATGTTTTGGGCCAGAATCATGGGGAAACAGCTGGTAGGGCCCTTTAAGGTTTCTGAAGGTGTGAAAATGACCTCTGCAAAGTATTTAGAGTTTCTGACTGACAACTTTCTTCCATGGTCTAAAAAGCAGAAATGTGCCTTCAGGAGCAAAATCATCTTCATGCATGACAATGCCCCATTTCATGCTGCAAATAATACCTCTGAGTCATTGGCTGCTATGGGCATAAAAGGAGATAAACTCATGGTGTGGCCACCATCTTCCCCTGACCTCAACCCTATAGAGAACCTTTGAAGTATCATCATCAAGCAAAAGATCTATGAGGGTGGGAGGCAGTTCACATCAAAACAACAGCTCTGGGAGGCTATTCTGATTTCATGCAAAGAAATACAAGCAGAAACTCTCCAAAAACTCACAAGTTCAATGGATGCAAGAATTGTGAAGGTGATATCAAAGAAGGGGTCCTATGTTAACATGTAACTTGGCCTGTTAGGATGTTTTGGAGTTAAATAGCTGATTTGTTCAGTGAATGTGACCTCCTAATGCTGCACATTCCACAAATGAGCATTTTCAGTTCTTTAAAACATATAAAATATTTAGAAATTCTACTGTGCCTAATAATTTGAAACAGTGCATTTTGAGGTTTTATTCATTTTGGAGATTATACTGTTATCATTTGGAGGTTTCTTCAATAAAATTCGATGCATACTCTAACGGGTGATGACTTTTATTAGACTGACTGACATTTGCACCGACCATTTAGGAAAATCTGAGAAAAATATTTGCATAATAATTTGGAACATGGTGTATACATATCTGAAGACAAATTCTCAAAAATACATATAAATAGAAATAAATATATACAGAGTGTGAAAAAGTGAGGCGAATCATATGTGAGGGCTGTTATGAATCCCCCAGAATGTGCTTAGAAGCATATTGACCTGCTGGATTGCATTGTAATCACAGACACAGCTGTGGTTACCATGCAAAATAAAAGTACCGTATATACTCGAGTATAAGCCGACCCCCCTAATTTTGCCACAAAAAACTGGGAAAACTTATTGACTCGAGTATAAGCCTAGGGTGGAAATGCAGCATTTAACGGTGAATTTCAAAAATAAAAATAGATCATTATTTCCCCATAGCTGTGCCATATAGCGCTCTGCACCGTTCATTATTTCCCCATAGATGTGCCATATAGTGCTCTGCACCGTTCATTATTTCCCCATAGATGTGCCACATAGTGCTCTGCACCGTTCATATTTCCCCATAGCTCTGCCATATAGTGCTCTGCACCATTCATATTTCCCCATAGCTCTGCCATATAGTGCTCTGCACCGTTCATTATTGCCCCATAGCTCTGCCATATAGTGCTCTGCACCGTTTATATTTCCCCATAGCTGTGCCATATAGTGCTCTGCACCGTTCATTCTTGCCCCATAGCTCTGCCATATAGTGCTCTGCACCGTTCATTATTGCCCCATAGCTCTGCCATATAGTGCTCTGCACCGTTCATTATTGCCCCATAGCTGTGCCCCATATAGTGCTCTGCACCGTTCATATTTCCCCATATCTGTGCCCCATATAGTGTTCTGCACCGTTCATTATTGTCCCATAGCTGTGCCCCATATATGCTCTGCACCGTTCATATTTCCCCATATCTGTGCCCCATATATGCTCTGCACCGTTCATATTTCCCCATATCTGTGCCCCATATATGCTCTGCACCGTTCATATTTCCCCATATCTGTGCCCCATATATGCTCTGCACCGTTCATATTTCCCCATATCTGTGCCCCATATATACTCTGCATCGTTCATATTTCCCCATTGCTGTGCCCCATATATGCTCTGCACCGTTCATATTTCCCCATTGCTGTGCCCCATATATGCTCTGCGCCGTTCATATTTCCCCATAGATGCTCCACATATATCTGTGCCATTGCCGCTGCTGCTGCTGCAATAAAAAAAAAAGCCATACCCACCTCTCTTGCTTGCAGCTCCTGGCGTCTTGTTCCAGCGTCTCGTCCCGGCGTCTCTGCACTGAGTGATCAGGCAGAGGGCGCCGCGCACACTATATGCGTCATCGCACCCTCTGACCTGCACAGTCAGAGCGCAGAGACGCTGGGAAGATGGAGCGGTGCCGGAAAGATGGAGTGGCGCCCGGCGTGTGGAACAGGGACAGGTAACTATGACATACTTACCTGGTCCCGGCGTCCGGCTCCTTCCCTCGTACAGCTGTCTTCGGTGCCGCAGCTTCTTCCTCTATCAGCGGTCACCGGCACCGCTGATTAGAGAAATTAATACGCGGCTCCACCCCTATGGGAGGTGGAGCCGCCTATTCATTTCTCTAATGTGCGGTCCCACGTGACTGCTGAAGAGGGGAAGAACTGCAGCACCGAAGACCGTGGTACGGCAAGGGGAGCGCCAGGATCGCCGGGACTAGGTGAGTATACCTCAGCGCCCTCTCCTCCTCACCCGCCGACCCTGCCGCCCACCTTGACTCGAGTATAAGCCAAGAGGGGCACTTTCAGCCCAAAAATTTGGGCTGAAAATCTCGGCTTATACTCGAGTATATACGGTAAGTGTGGACTGGGTGAAGTTATTTGACCAAGTCAGTTTAGGAAAACCTAATTTAAAAAAACTGACCGTCACATCCAAACATAGACTAAGTGTGAACAGGTGCTGAACCTAGAGTCACCAACTCATATATAGTCAAATGAAAAAGGCAGCACACTGCGGCGCTAAAACATGGAAACATGAAACATGAAAATTGAACTGCATTACTGCACTAGAAATATGAAAAAATGAGAGTATTTAGTGCATTAATTGGCCAATTCATGTGTACCTGGTAGCCACATTAGGGCATCTCTCGTATACCAGGTCCTACACTTTCCTTTCCTCGCTGAGAATAAACGTCTTCATCTGAATGGATACCTGTGAAACCTCTTCTAAGACTAAATTTCTTTCTCCCTGTGGATGGGTAATGGACCTGCTGCGATTAAAACACCTGTGGCTAAGAGGCGGAGTGCTCAGTCAGAAGGCTAGTGAATACAAATTTAAAAAAACTGACCGTCACATCCAATAAATAAGGCAGCACACTGCGGCGCAAAAACATGCAAACATGAAACATGAAAATTTTCATGTTTCATGTTTGCATGTTTTAGCGCCGCAGTGTGCTGCCTTATTTATTTGACTATATATGAGTTGATGACTCTAGGTTCAGCACCTGTTCACACTTAGTCTATGTTTGGATGTGACGGTCAGTTTTTTGAAATTTGTATTCACTAGCCTTCTGACTGAGCCCTCCGCCTCTTAGCCACAGGTGTTTTAATCGCAGCAGGTCCATTAACCCTCCACAGAGAGAGAGAAATTTAGTCTAAGAAGAGGTTTCACAGGTACCCATTCAGATGAAGACGTTTATTCTCAGCGAGGAAAGGAAAGTGTAGGACCTGGTATACAAGAGATGCCCTAATGTGGCTACCAGGTACACATGAATTGGCCAATTTATGCGCTAAACGCTCTAATTTTTTCATATTTCTAGTGCAGTAATGCAGATCAATTTTCATGTTTCATGTTTGCATGTTTTAGCGCCACAGTGTGCTGCCTTATTTATTTGACTATATATGAGTTGGTGACTCTAGGTTCAGTACATGTTCACACTTAGTCTATGTTTGGATGTGACAGTCAGTTTTTTGAAATTTGTATTCACTAGCCTTCTGACTGAGCACACCGCCTCTTAGCCACAGGTGTTTTAATCACAGCAGGTCCATTAGCCCTCCACAGAGAGAGAAATTTAGTCTAAGAAGAGGTTTCACAGGTATCCATTCAGATGAAGACGTTTATTCTCAGCGAGGAAAGGAAAGTGTAGGACCTGGTATACCAGAGATGCCCTAATGTGGCTACCAGGTACACATGAATTGGCCAATTTATGCGCTAAACGCTCTAATTTTTTCATATTTCTAGTGCAGTAATGCAGATCAATTTTCATGTTTCATGTTTGCATGTTTTAGCGCCACAGTGTGCTGCCTTATTTATTTGACTATATATGAGTTGGTGACTCTAGGTTCAGTACATGTTCACACTTAGTCTATGTTTGGATGTGACAGTCAGTTTTTTGAAATTTGTATTCACTAGCCTTCTGACTGAGCACACCGCCTCTTAGCCACAGGTGTTTTAATCACAGCAGGTCCATTAGCCCTCCACAGAGAGAGAAATTTAGTCTAAGAAGAGGTTTCACAGGTATCCATTCAGATGAAGACGTTTATTCTCAGCGAGGAAAGGAAAGTGTAGGACCTCGTATATGAGAGATACCCTAATGTGGCTACCAGGTACACATGAATTGGCCAATTTATGCGCTAAACGCTCTCATTTTTTCATATTGCTAGTGCAGTAATGCAGTTTAATTTTCATGTTTCATGTTTGCATGTTTTAGTTTAGGAAAACCTGTCTTGGGCTTTAAGTTTTAAAGAGATCTGTAGGATGGTACTAGAACGGATCTCTCCCTCCAGTCCGGATCTTACAAGTGGCCCAATGGCTACAGTTTTCATTTAAACCTGCAGTAAAAGTTTGGGTGTGTGAGTTTGTATTTGGGTTTCACATGTAGCAGAGCTGAAGATGCCGTGAACATATGCCTGGCTGTGTGAAGCTAAAACAGACCAGAGCCAGCCCTCGACTTTATTTACGTGTGACCCAGCTGAGATCTGGAGGTCAGCAATTTCATGTGTGCAATATATGGACAATAAAAGGCATTTTACTTAACTTGCCTGGGTCACCGTCTCACCAAATTCATTGGCGGAAATGCCACTGCCTAAGACCTCCTTCACACGTGCTGATGATTCCTGTACAGGAAAAACCAGTACTGGTGAGATTTGTGGTCCGTGTCAGTGTGCCCTCAGTATGTACGTATGTTTCAATCGTGTATCCGTTTGCTTTCGGTTGTCACATCGGTGTTGCATCCGTGTGCTGTCCGTGTGTCACGTATCGGCGCCTGTGAAAAGCAGTACAGTTCGTGCTGATCCCAGGTGCTGATGGCAGCTCTCATCATTGTTGCCTGGTCTCCCTGAGTTTAGAATTGCAATGATGGGAGTTGTATTCAGCATCTACTGTGTAAAATCAAGAATTTAATTTAAATAAATGGCGTGGGGTCCCATGTAATTTTCATAACCAGCAGAGGGAAAGTAAACAGCTGGGGTCTGAAGTTAATGATCTGGGAAAAGTAAAAAATATTTCAAAAGGGTCTCAGACTATTTATATTATATACTAGATGAAGAGCCCGGCGTTGCCTGGGCATAGTAAATATCTGTGGTTAGTTATAGCACGTCACTTCTCTTATTTTCCCATCACGCCTCTCATTTTCCCAATCACATCTTTAATTTTCCCCCTCACATCTCTCATTTTCTCCCTCACACCTCTCATTTTCTCCCTCACTCCTCTCATTCCCACCTAACACTTGTCTTTTCGACCTCACATCTGTCATTTTCCGATCACTACACTATTTTCCCTCACTCCTCTCATTTTGCACTCACACCTTTTCATTTTCACCTCACACCTCTCATTTTCACCTCAGTATATACATGTTTGTCATCTCCCTTATATATAGTATACACCTGTATGTCATCTCCTGTATATAGTATATACCTGTATGTCATCTCCCCTGTATATAGTATATACCTGCTGTGTGTCATCTCCCCTGTATATAGTATATACCTGTATGTCATCTCCTCCTATATATAGCATATACCTGTATGTCATCTCCTCCTATATATAGTATATACCTGTATGTCATCTCCTCCTATATATAGTATATACCTGTATGTCATCTCCTTCTATATATAGTATATACCTGTATGTCATCTCCTCCTGTATATAGTATATACCGGTGTGTCATCTCCCCTGTGTATAGTATATATCTGTGTGTCATCTCCTCCTGTATATAGTATATACCTGTATGTCATCTTCTATATATAGCATATACCTGTATGTCATCTCCTCCTGTATATAGTATATACCTGTAGGTAATCTGCTCCTGTATATAGTATATACCTGTGTGTCATCTCCTCCTTTATATAGTATATACCTGTGTGTCATCTCTCCTGTATATAGTATATATCTGTGTGTCATCTCCCCTGTATATAGTATATACCTGTGTGATCTCCTGTATTAGACCTCGTTAACACGTTATTTGCTCAGTATTTTTACCTCAGTATTTGTAAGCTAAATTGGCAGCCTGATAAATCCCCAGCCAACAGGAAGCCCTCCCCCTGGCAGTATATATTAGCTCACACATACACATAATAGACAGGTCATGTGACTGACAGCTGCCGTATTTCCTATATGGTACATTTGTTGCTCTTGTAGTTTGTCTGCTTATTAATCAGATTTTTATTTTTGAAGGCTAATACCAGACTTGTATGTGTTTTAGGGCGAGTTTCGTTTGTCAAGTTGTGTGTGTTGAGTTGTGTGTGGCGACATGCATGTAGCGACTTTTGTGAGATGAGTTTTGTGTGGCAACATGCGTGTAGCAACTTTTTGTGTGTCGAGTTGCATGTGACAGGTTAGTGTAGCAAGTTGTGTGCAGCAAGTTTTGCGCATGGCGAGTTTTGCGCGTGGTGAGTTTTATGTCTGGTGCCTTTTGAGTATGTGCAAGTTTTGTGCGAGGCAACTTTTGCATGTGTTGCAAATTTTGTGCATGTGGCAATTTTTCCGCATGTGCAAGTTTTGCGTGTGGCGAGTTTTCCATGAGGTGAGTTTTGCACTTGTGGCGAGTTTTGCGTGAGCCTATTTTTTGCATGTGGCGAGTTTTGCGCGTGGTGAGTTTTGATCGGCGACTTTTGTGTTTCGACTTTTATGTGGCGAGGTTGGTGTATGTGTGGTGAAATGTGTGCTGAGGGTGGTATATGTGTTCAAGCACATGGTAGTGTGTGGCGCATTTTGTGTGTGTGTTCATATCCCCGTGTGTGGTGAGTATCCCATGTCGGGGTCCCACCTTAGCAACTGTACGGTATATACTTTTTGGCGCCATCGCTCTCACTCTTTAAGTCCCCCTTGTTCACATCTGGCAGCTGTCAATTTGCCTCCAACACTTTTCCTTTCACTTTTCCCCATTATGTAGATAGGGGAAAAATAGTTTGGTGAATTGGAAAGCGCGGAGTTAAAATTTCACCTCACAACATAGCCTATGACACTCTCAGGGTCCAGATGTCTGACTGTGCAAAATTTTGTGTCTGTAGCTGCAACGCCTCCAACACTTTTCATTTCACTTTTTCCCCATTATGTAGATAGGGGCAAAATTGTTTGGTGAATTGGAAAGCGCGGGGTTAAAATTTCACCTCACAACATAGCCTATGACGCTCTCAGGGTCCAGACGTGTGACTGTTCAAAATTTTGTGGCTGTAGCTGCGACGCCTCCAACACTTTTCATTTCACTTTTTCCCCATTATGTAGATAGGGGCAAAATTGTTTGGTGAATTGGAAAGCGCGGGGTTAAAATTTCACCTCACAACGTAGCCTATGATGCTCTCAGGGTCCAGACGTGTGACTGTGCAAAATTTTGTTTATGTAGCTGCGACGCCTCCAACACTTTTCCTTTCACTTTTTTCCCCATTATGTAGATAGGGGCAAAATTGTTTGGTGAATTGGAACGCGCGGGGTTAAAATTTCGCCTCACAATATAGCCTATGACGCTCTAGGGGTCCAGACGTGTGACTGTGCAAAATTTTGTGGCTGTAGCTGCGACGGTGCAGATGCCAATCCCGGACATACACACACACACACATACACACACACACACACACATACACACATTCAGCTTTATATAGTAGATATTAATATATATTATTTATATATAATATTATTAACAGCTCACAGCTGTTTGCTTAGCCTTTACTGGAGAATTTATGGGGACCCCAGAAAACAAATGATGTAGGGTCCCCCTATAAATTCAAACCAACAAAGGCTAAACAGACAGCTGTGTGTTGATATTAATAGCCTGGGAAGGGGCCAAAGATATTGCCCCTCCTACCAGTGTACCAACATCGGCCCTCAGCCACCTCAGAAATGGCACATCCATAAGATGAGCCAAACCTGGTGCTTAGCCTCGCTCTTCCCATTTGTACTGTGGCTGTGGCAGGTGAGGTAATAGGGTTGGGATTGATGTCAACTTTGTATTGTCATCAGCTGACATCAAGCCCAGGGGTTAGTAATGGAGAGACATCTGTAGGATGCTGCCATTACTAACCCCCTAGTAAGTTTTGAAATGAACACACAGCGAGGATAAAATCCTTTATTTGAAATAAATAAAAACACCCTGTTTTACTCATTTAAAAATAAGAAAAGTTACACTTACCTTTACTCTTAATCCATTGAAGCCCATGTCCCCCGTAAAAAAAAATAAAATAATAAACAACCATATACCTCACCTGTCCGACGTGAAGATAATCCATACGGTCCATCTCTTTGACATCTGGTTTTGAAACTGAATGGTGGCATGATGCGACCATTCAGGCTGAAAACCAGGAGACATTGAGCTGTGAGAAAGCAGCTTCAGTGACAAGCATTAACCTCTATGTCATCACCACTCGTCACTGAAGCTGCATGTGGGACATATGGAATTGCCATAGAGACCATAAATCCTTCTTATAAGTGTATCCACATAATTATGGCCTTGTTAAAATGTGTTTTAATAACGTGAGAAAGTAGCGGTAATAAAACAGTTGCCTTTTCATTGTAATAACATAATTGAAGGTCTATGCACAGTACAAAAATAAAAGTTTACCATATAGTCAAACATATCTATGTAAAAAAAAGCAATGTACCTATTTTTGTGCTTTTTTATAATGTTTTCTGAGAAATATAGGAAGAACATGTTTGACAATTCAGGTCTATTCTTTGTGAAAATGCAAAATCATCTTGGAAAGGACAAACATTTGGAGGCTGCCCATTTTTCAGGTCTATTTGTACTGACCTGGTAATTACAGTAATATAATACAAATTAGCTATTGAACCCGTTCTACACCCGGGTTGTGAGCATTTATATTGGCATATGGTCTCCATCTTGGCATGTGCTGCTTCCATCCTGCACCCTAATCTTGTCATGTGCTGCTACCATCTTGTGCCCCCATCCTGCAATGTGCAGCCCCCATCCTGCACCCTCATCCTATTTTGTGCGCCTCCATCTTGTCATGTGCTACTCTCTTCCTGAGGCCCCATCCTGTCATGTGCTCCTATCCTGCACCCCAATCCTGTCATGTGGTGCTCCCATCTTGTCATGTGGTGCTCCTATCCTGCACCCCCATGCTGTCATGTGGAGCTCCCATCCTGCGCCCCCATGCTGTCATGTGCTGCTCCCATCCTGTGTTCCCCTATTCTGGTATGTGCTGCCCCCATGCTGTTGCAGCGCCCCAGAGATCTGGTCGTTGCAGTATGACACTCTGCCACTAAGGGGAGTGATGGTACGTCTGATGGCACTGAAGGAATTCTACTGACCAGGTATCACCAGCACACATTACACTTCACACTCCGGCCACTAGGGGGAGCAAAAGGCTTTATTTATTGGGCCACTCCTCACACTGGTAAAACTAGGGGTTGGATAGGAAGTTAGTCAGAAGCTGACTGGGTTGGATTCAGGCAACATCCCGTGGCAGGGGGTGTTGCAGGGAGAAGACACAGGGGGGTCCCTGTCAGGCGTGGGAACCTGGCAGATACCTAGCGAACAGAGTAGAACGTAATGGAACCGCGCCTGCACACCCCGCGGCGGTATCCTAAGAGAGAGACACGAAGGGAAGGATATTGTGGAACAGTGAGAAATGAGATAAAGCACAAAGGAGAACCAGTTGGAGTCGTGCCGTGAGACTGAGGCAACATCCTACTGAGGCGCGTAGCCGATGGCCGTAACACCGCGGGAGTAACTGACTCTAGGCCTTACTTCGAACTCCGCAGCACAGTTAATTATAGGTTGGCTGTCTACCTTAAATTTCCTACGAAGACATAGGGGGCAACGCGTGGAGAGGGGCGTTTCTAGGGTCCCGGAAGAGCGCCGAGCCTTTCCGTCATACGGGTGCGTCCTAGCCATAACATACCTGGGGGACGAGAAACTAGTAACATCTGGAACTAAAGAGAGAGAGAGCTGTAGAGAACGAACGAACGAGAACAGCAGTTGTGAGGACTATTCCGAATGCTCAGCAGGGTAGCACTACAACACACAGGCGCTAGTGGTAGGCACTGATTTCCACCTGCAAAGGGAACTCTGGAAGTGCCCATCCGACCGGCCGGTCTCAGATAGCCCTGTTAAGCATGCTCTGGATTGAGGATCCTGAAGTCTTCAGTAAAGAGGTAAAGAGACTGCAACCTTGTGTCCTCGTTATTGACTGCACCTCACATCATCACCATCCATCTTACTGGGAAGCCCTGGGGACATACTTCACCTGTGGGAAGTTATACCATCCAGCTGCCATTCCATCACCCCAGCGGACCCCACAGCAGCGTCGGTCACCTTGACCGAACACCACAGGTGGCGTCACAAAACCTTGACAGACTCCTATCACCTTTTATTGGACGCCCCTTAGCAGGGTCGCGGACCGGGTCTAGCCACCGTGACAGCCTCAGAACCGAACCAGAGAGGCCCGATACCGAGAACTCGTGGCCCTGTGTCTGGGGGCACTCCACTGTCATGTGGTGCTCCCATCCTGCGCCCCCATCCTGTCATGTGCTGCTCCCATCCTGTCATGTGCTACTCTTTTCCTGAGCCCCTATCATGTCATGTGCTCCCATCCTGCGCCCCATCCTGTCATGTCGTGCTCCCATCCTGCGCCCCCATCCTGTCATGTGGTGCTCCCATCCTGCGCCCCCATTTTGTAATGTGCTGCCCCCATCCTGCGTCCCAATCCTGTAATGTGCTGCTCCCATCCTGAGCCCCCATCCTGTCATGTGCTGCTCTCATCCTGCGCTCCCATTCTGTAATGTGCTGCTCCCATCCTGCGCCCCCATTCCGTAAGGTGTTGCTCCCATCCTGCGCCCCCAATCTGTAAGGTGCTGATCCCATCCTATCATGTGCTGCTCACATACGGCGCCCCCATTCTGTCATGTGCTCCTCCCATCCATATGCCCCATATGCTGCTCCATAAAGATTGATGTCCCCCATAAGATGCTCCATAGTATAATATGCAACGTATGAAGCTGCGATAAAAAAAAAAAAAAAGACATACTCCCCTATCGTCGCTTGACGCCGAGTGCCGGGGGCCTGAGCAGGCGGGGACACCGGAGCCCTATGGGGGTCAGGTGCCGGAGTCGCAGCTGGCTCAGGCCACTGGCACTTGCTATATTCACCTGTCCTCATTCCACCAATGCGCGCAGCTCTGTCTTCCGGGTCTTCTGGCTGTGACTGTTCAGTCAGAGGCCGCGCACTATCTACATCATTGCGCCCTCTGACCTGAATGTCCCAGGCAGAGGACGCGGAAGATGGAGCAGCGCGCAGCGGTGGAACGGGGACAAATGAATATGGCATATACTCACCCTCTTGGCATGTCCATGCTTCTCTATGGAGATCGCGGTATGCATTCAGTGCTTACGCATACTGCGATCTCCTGGGCTGCGTCTCTTTGTGGGGTCCAGACTGCGCAGGCGTTTGCGCAGTCTATAAAGTGGGGGGACAGAGTGACGCTCCCAGCGTTACATTATAGATATAATAAATGAAAGCTGGAACAATTTCAATAAAAGCATTAGAAGACAAGACTATAATCATTTAGGAATTGGAACCTACAGAAAAGTACTTCATTTTTAGAGCGGCCGATGGATACATTTATTGATAATGACTAGGAACCAGGGGCGGATTATCAGAGGGTCAATATGGGCGGTAGCCCAGGGCCCAGTGGTCTGGGGGGGCCCTGGGCTACCGCACTGTTGACCCTCTGATCATGTTATTCGAATGCCGCTGCCGGCGGCCGCCGCCGGCATTTATGTGCCCGCCCCCGGCCCCCTGCCGTAGCCGGTGGGCAGAGAGAGGGGGCCCGCATCGGGCCCCTTCTCATCTGCTCCCCGGGCCCCTTCCAGCGCTGCCTGCGGCGGTTTCCTATTGACGTGCGGGCAAGCGCCCGCACGTCAATAGTTAACACCAGCCGCCAGCCAATTGGAGGCTGGCGGCTGATGTCGGCCGCAGGCGCACACGTCGCCGGCGTCTGACGTCATTGTCAGTCGCCGGCGAGTGTGCTCTGTTGGAGGGAGCTCACCGCGGCGCTGGAGCGAGGACAGGTGAGGAGACTTTGTTTTTTTTTTGTTTTTTTTTTACAACGGTGGACTGGACACACTGAGGGCAATGCTGGAGGACACTGGGGCAGATGGCTGGAGGACACTGGGGCAGATGGCTGGAGGACACTGGGGCAGATGGCTGGAGGACACTGGGGCAGATGGCAGGAGGACACTGGGGCAGATGGCTGGAGGACACTGGGGCAGATGGCTGGAGGACACTGGGGCAGATGGCTGGAGGACACTGGGGCAGATGGCTGGAGGACACTGGGGCAGATGGCAGGAGGACACTGGGGCAATGCTGGAGGACACTGGGGCAGATGGCTGGAGGACACTGGGGCAGATGGCTGGAGGACACTGGGGCAATGCTGGAGGACACTGGGGCAATGCTGGAGGACACTGGGGCAGATGGCTGGAGGACATTGGGGCAGATGGCTGGAGGACACTGGGGCAGATGGCTGGAGGACACTGGGGCAGATGGCAGGAGGACACTGGGGCAATGCTGGAGGACACTGGGGCAGATGGCTGGAGGACACTGGGGCAATGCTGGAGGACACTGGGGCAGATGGCTGGAGGACACTGGGGCAGATGGCTGGAAGACACTGGGGCAGATTGTTGGAGGACACTGGGACAATGCTGGAAGACACTGGGGCAATGCTGGAGGACACGGGCAGATTGCTGGATGACACTGGGGCAGATTGCTGGATGACACTGGGGCAGATTGCTGGATGACACTGGGACAGATTGCTGGATGACACTGGGGCAGATTGCTGGATGACACTGGGGCAGATTGCTGGAGGACACTGGGGCAATGCTGGAGGACACTGGGGCAATGCTGGAGGACATTGGGGCAGATTGCTGGAGCTGGAGGACACTGGGGCAATGCTGGAGACACTGGGGGAAATGCTGGACTTACTGGGGCAGATTTCTGGACACACTGGTGGTAATATTCTGGACACACTGTCTGGGGGCAATGCTGGACGCACTGGGGCAGATTGCTGGACACACTGTCTGGGGGCAATGCTGGACACACTGGGGGCAATATGCTGGAGACACTGGGGCAGATTGCTGGACACTGGGGCAATATGCTGGACATACTGGGGCAGATTGCTGGACACAATGGGGGCAGGACTGGAGGCATGGGCAGAATGTAGACACGGGGCATGATTGGAGACACGGGGCAGAATTAAAGACATGGGGCAGGATTGGATCATGTGGCAGGATGGATACGATGGAGACATATGGGGCAGGATGTGGAGATCATATGGGGTAGAATGGATACTCATGAGGGCAGGATGCGAGAACATATGGCTGGAGCCAGGAATGAGACACACGGGGCCAGGATGTGGAATATTATTACCATAGGGGCTAATTTAGGGATATTATTACTGCAGTGATGTATTTATTTTATTTTTTGAGTATACTGTTTTAAATGGGGGGCGGTCCTGTTACTGTGCAGAGTGACACTATATCACCTTTTTTTCTTCATGTGGTGTAATGTAGAAGTTGTGAAAATTAAGTAATGTGTTCTGCAAGCGGAGCTCGAGATAACTGTGTTATTTCCTGCAGAAACGAGTCCTGGCTGGGAGAAATGATGGCGGTCTGTGCTGGCTGAAAGATGAAGGACTTCACCTAGAGACGTCACTGGTGAGTCAGTGTTACCTATACACTGACACTATACAATGTATACTATATTGAGCTCCTGTGTATAATACCACCAGTGATCTCTGTATTACCTCTACACAGACACTGCATACTAAGTACAGATCTCCTGTGAATACTGGCACTTATGGTGATAGTATTGTGTTGTTGTTTTTTACTGATCAGTATTGTAGTATTCAGTCACTATGTGGTGGTAATATGTGGTCTGGAAATGGTGTTGTGGTATTTGTCCCTTGTATGTGATATTATTCGATCACTGTGGTTGTAATTTGTGGTCTGGTCATGGCGCGGTGGTATTTGATCCTTGTATGTAATATAATTCGATCACTGTGGTTGTAATTTGTGGTCTGGTCACGGTGCGGTGGTATTTGTTCCTTGTATGTGATATTATTGGTCAAAATATACCTAAATTGTATTGCAGATTCTAACAAATATTTAATAGGTTACAGTAGAGTAGGGCCCGGCCATTTTTCTGGAATAATCTGGTTCGGGTATATCATGACCCCCGTCACATGACCCCCGTCACATGACCCCCGTCACATGACCGGGGGGGGGCCCACAGTGTCTGAACAGCCCGGGGCCCTGGCTACCCTTAATCCACCCCTGCTAGGAACAGCAGGGCACTATGGAAGACTTTGAGGAATGCTTCATAAACACAATATATAGTACGATAGAAGTGGCTGGGACTGATGGGTTCTGTCATTACGTCTGTGAATGGGAGAAGATGGGCAAATTGAGGTGAAAAGTAAAGGATGTTTGTGTAAATGTGTAGCGGCTGCTCAATTAGACGTGTGACATTTTTACCTTTTCCAGATTACTTCAACAGCACATAGTGTTTCGTGTAAGGAGTGTAGTATTGAGGTTTCCATGGATAAAGCTCTGCCACAAATATAGATAGCCAAGTATTGAGAAAGCATACATTGAATTAAATACCAGGAAGCTAAGAAAATCTTGCACTTTCTATTATTACTACTATAATAAAAGTTGAAAAATACTGTAGTTTTGGTATATGGTACGATGATTGGATTGAAAACCCAATAACAAACCCCTAAAAACTACATTTGTATAACAATATATGGTAATAGCATGTAAGATCGCTGCCAGACAGGTCACTGAGGATATGTGTCATCAAGGTTGGTAGCCTCGGTGATGGAAGCCCAGTAAAGAACGCTCCAGCACGTATAGCTAGAAACACGGGCACAAATCCAGAGGGGCAGTGTGACGCCGCAGAAATACCGCATGCCCTGGGTAAAAGCTACTGCAGGAGTGAAAGCTGACGACATGGAGGAGTTGATAAAGCAACTGGTGCAGGGTAACCGACAGCCGCAACAGCTATGGCAGCAGCAGCAACACAGGCAGATGGAGTTCGTAGCAATCCGTGTCATGTCATTATGACCGGAATAATTTTGTTATAGTGGCTGCAAGAGCTTATAATTAGTATATGCACTGAAGCATTTTTGGCAGTGGTCTCTTTAAGGTTATTTGTCCGGGATATTATCTGGGAATTGTTTGATAATGTCTATAGGAACGCCACTCGAGGCTCATTTAATATTTGCCACATAGGTTATACTATATAGCTATCTGAAGACATAAAAGAGCACAGTGAGGTCAAAAATACTCTATTGTAAAAAAATAATAGTAATAAGCATGTGCTAGTCAGAGAATGGAAAAAAACAGGGTATTTAGTTGATACTTTTTTTGCAAAAAAATGTATACTAAGCTGCTCCACCAATCGCCAAGGTATACCCCTATTAGAGCAGTCCTATCTAATGTATATAATCCCTATCTGATGTATTTAAAACCTGATCATCTGTATAGTACCTGTATAAGCAGGGTTCAGAGAAGGAATATCCATGTGGACATGCAGGATGGAACAGCTTTAATGCAAATGACCCACAAGGAGTGGTGGACTCCCCAGTCTTGTAGAAACAAGAGAACAATTATAGAACCAGAAACACATGGGCTACTTGCACACTGAACAAGTCTGTAGGAACCTGTTCACACACCACCAAGAAACTTGAAGACATAAAAGAGCACAGTGAGGTAAAAAATACTCTGCTGTAAAAAAATAATAGTAATAAGCATGTGCTAGTCAGAGAATGGAAAAAAACAGGGTATTTAGTTGATACTTTTTTTGCAAAAAAATGTATACTAAGCTGCTCCACCAATCGCCAAGGTATACCCCTATTAGAGCAGTCCTATCTAATGTATATAATCCCTATCTGATGTATTTAAAACCTGATAGGGGTATACCTTGGCGATTGGTGGAGCAGCTTAGTATACATTTTTTTGCAAAAAAAAGTATCAACTAAATACCCTGCTTTTTTCTATTCTCTGACTAGCACATGCTTATTACTATTATTTTTTTTACAGCAGAGTATTTTTGACCTTACTGTGCTCTTTTATGTCTTCAAGTTTCTTGGTGGTGTGTGAACAGGTTCCTACAGACTTGTTCAGTGTGCAAGTAGCCCATGTGTTTCTGGTTCTATATAGCTATCTGTGTATATGCACTGAAGCACTTTGGCAGGGGTTCCTTTTCAGGTTTTGTCCGGGATATTATCTGGGAATTGCATGGTAATGTCTATAGAAACGCCATTTGAGGCTCATTTAATATTATACAGTCATCTGTGTAGCTACACGGGATTTGGTTTAGATTGGAGGCATTTCTACAATTAAGTATGTATTTGAATGAAGGTTTCATCCTTTTGATATAAATAAAAATATATGTTTTAAAACAAAACATTCTGTGGCCTGTCTAATTTTTGGGAGGCCTTTTGTGGTTGTAGCTCACAGTTTGCTGTATTGCAACACTGGCTGCCTATGAGATGGAAGCTGAAGCACTGAGAGTAACCTACAGACATGTCAGTTATAATCACACAGCTCATAACATTGGTAAACATTACATATCACACTGATAACTCCCCCTTCATATAAAATAACCTCTGAAGGCAGAGTTATCTTGTAGAAAGCATCCTGTTACCCATAGTCTGGAAGAGGTCATTTATGTAAAGTGCTAAAAAATGATTTATCCACAACAAGGCATCTGATGTTAGGAGTTGAGTTCCCGCCGCTGCACAGGGGGAATCTCGAGCCGTGTCTGCTGTGGTCTCCCATTCTGCATCGGCCGCAGTGGAGCCTGCTCAGCAGAGATGTCGGTCCCAGTGTCTCATTGAATCTGATACTGTGTAAAGGGTTACTGCTTCCTCTCCAGGCTCTGCTATTGTACCCTGCACTGGTCTGCGACGAGCAGGCTTTTCTGGGACTAAGTCCTGCTTTGCACACACTGAGCATGCCCAGCGTAAGATCTCTCAGTGGAGGTCTAGGGTCACATGCTCAGGTACTGCAGCAACTTCCATTTGTCCTCCAGGAAGGCCCTGTACCTGATCAAGTTCTGTGGCAGCCTTCCATTGGTCCTTCTTGGCAATGCGCTAGTGTCAATTTATGTATGAGCTCAGCGCCAGTGTGGTCGTGTTTGTATGCAGTCAGGGACCCGGCTGAAATAAGCCCCTAGAATGCTGGCACCTCCGGAGAGGAGTTTCATGTGACTGGATTCAGGCCTGGTGTATAGCCAATAGAATTCCGGCTCCACCGGAGAGGAGCTGCGTGTTCGCATTTGACTGCATGACCACTAACTGCTCTACTAAATAGCTGTGTTCCTCTGTGAGCTTAACAGGGCACAGCGTTCTCTTTGCTAAACAGACTCTGTGAAGTAACAGGGTTTGTTTATAGTACTATATTGTACCGCCATACTTAGCAGCAGGTTCTTTCCTGCACGGTGGATCCCGGGTTGCTAACGCACCTACTAATACTAATAAATATATATATATATTCGGTGCGTTCTGCCAACCCTAACAGTACACTTGCGCCAGGATCTGGCTAAGTTATGGCAGATGAACAGCGATTGGAGGGGTACATACAGTTGCTGGAGGGCAGGTTGGCGTCTCTCGAGCGTGCAAACTCAGCGGTGGATGTTACCGCAATAGCTGTTCAGGCTGCTAGCGTGGCAGCAGCAGCTTTACCCACTGCCACCTCTGTTCCGACCTTATCTCACCTCCCACTGCCTGAAAAATACTCTGGTGACAGTAAATCCTGTAGGGAATTCGTGAGCCAGTGTAGTATACATCTCGAGCTCCTGGCTTCACGTTTTCCCACAGAGCGGGCTAAGGTGGGATTCATAATCTCTCTCGTTGGACAGAGCTTTGGAGTGGGCTACACCGCTGTGGGAGCGCAATGATCATGTGATGCAGAGTGTTCCTCGGTTTCTGGGCACTCTGAAACAGGTCTTTTTGGGACCCCAAGTCACCCATGATACGGCGCTCCAACTACTGCCATTGACTCAGGGTTCGTCCATGGTCAGCCATTTTGCCGTCCACTTCCAGACATTAGCGTCTGAGCTGGAGTGGTCGGATAAAACCCTCATCCCGGTATTTTGGAGGGGGCTGGCTGACCATGTGAAAGACGCTTTGGCCACTAGGGAGATTCCCGCCACACTGGAGGAGCTCATAGCTGTATCAACTCGCATAGACCTTCGTTTTCACGAATGAAGGTTGGAGCGAGCCCAGTGTAGGCAGAGGTTTCGGCTGGCTCCCACCTTCACCAGACCTTTGGAATCTCCGGTCCTGGCGCCCGAGTCACATGAGGCCATAGAGGTGTCACGAGCGGGGTCCAAGTCCCGGTCCGCTCGTGCACTTAAGGTCTGTCATGTTTGCCGGCAGTCAGGACATCTTGCCTCCAAGTGTCCTCAGTGGTCGGGGAAACGTCAGCGTCTACTGGCAGTTGGAAGAGGTACACTAGACATGGAGACGTTTGCCTCTAAGTTGTCCTTCAAGGTGACAATTACCATAGGCGCATCCACTCTTATGGTAGAGCTATGCGTGGACTCTGGGGCGGAGGGTAATTTTATGTCATCCGCTTTTGCCCAGCGACACAAAATACCCCTGGTGATGCTTGCTAATCCAGTAACCGTTCGAGTGGTAAATGGGTCGACACTACCCTCACAGATTACACACCAAACCATTCCTTTCACACTTTCTGTGTCTCCATCACATCAGGAGATTATCTCTCTATTAGTCATTCCTGAGGGAATTGATGAGGTCCTGTTGGGGATACCATGGCTACACTATCATTCTCCTCATATCGAGTGGTCCTTAGGGAGAATTTTGGGATGGAGTAAATCCTGTGAGGGTAGATGTCAGAGGGAGTGCGTTCAGGTTGCTATAACAGAGGTACCCACAGATCTTTCCTCTCTCCCCAAGCACTATTGGCCCTAAAAGGTTCTCCAAAAGGACTGTGGAGACCCTTCCGCCTCACCGCCCCTATGACTGTCCTATTGACCTCTTGCCTGGTGCTGAGCCTCCCCAGGGTCGAGTCTATCCGTTATCTCTCCCAGACACGGAGGCAATGTCTCAGTACATCCAAGAGAATCTGGCTAGAGGATTCATTAGGAAGTCAGTGTCAGTCACTGACAGTGTCAGCAGGGGCTGGGTTCTTCTTCGTGCAGAAGAAGAGTGGAGACTTATGTCCATGCATAGACTACAGGGGTCTTAACGCCATCACCGTTAAGAACAAGTACCCACTACCCCTGATATCTGAGCTTTTTGATAGGCTACGGGGAGCAAGGGTATTTACTAAATTAGATCTGCGAGGTGCTTACAACCTGATTCGCATCCGTGAGGAGGACGAATGGAAGACGGCTTTTAACACCAGGGATGGGCACTATAAATACCTGGTGATGCCCTTCAGGCTCTGTAATGCCCCAGCCGTTTTCCAAGACTTTGTGAATGACATCTTCCGGGATATGCTCACCACCTCGGTCGTAGTCTATCTAGATGATATTCTAACATAGTAACATAGTTAGTAAGGCCGAAAAAATCCATTTGTCCATCCATTCTCATCTACTCTCCAGATATTGACTCCCATCGGAGAGATGTTTGCAAAGTCTTCGACCTCTTACGGGCAAACTCCCTCTACGCCAAGTTGGAGAAGTGTGTGTTTGAGCAGGAGTCCTTGCCTTTCCTTGGTTATATCATCTGTGCCCAGGGTTTGGCTATGGATCCTGCCAAGCTACAGGCTGTGATGGACTGGCAGGAAAACCATTCACTTAAAGTGGTGCAGCGCTTTATGGGGTTCATTAATTACTATCGCCAGTTCATTCCACACTTCTCAACTTTGGTAGCTCCCTTGGTTGCCATCACCAGGAAGGGAGCAAATCCCAAGTACTAAGTAGCTGTGTTCCTCTGTAAGCTTAACAGGGCACAGCGTTCTCTTTGCTAAACAGACTCTGTGTAGTAACAGAGTTTGTTTATAGTACTATATTGTACTGCCATACTTAGCAGCAGGTTCTTTCCTGCACGGTGGATCCCGGGTTGCGAACGCACCTACTACTACTACTAATAAATATATATATTCGGTGTGTTCCACCAACCCTAACATCTGATATGAGGCATACAGGTAGAACTTGTTGTCATAATTCTATAACCTATATGCCTGTATTAATAGTTTAGATAAGTCAAATGTGGTGACAGATTCCTTTTAAGGGATTAATGTCCATACGTCTTTGACTGTCAACAGTCTCCCTGTCCAGGCAGAGTAGGAATAAACCCATTTGGTTCCACCTTTGACTGAAGGCTGCAGGCAGATTGCAGAGTTACTGAAGACCTAAAGCACATCACAGATTGGAGAGACCCATGCACTGGGAGCCACTGTGATTCAGGCTGCGACTTGGAAACCACAGACGGGTAGCAGAACAAACTCCGGAGTAATAAGAAAGTCTAAATACAATGTAATCTGCAGGCCGCTAGGAGACCTCTTGGAAACTGACTGACATGCAGTGAGGTCCAAGTAGACCGGGAACAGGTAGAAGATGGAACTCTGGAGTAACTAGTAAGTATAAAAACCATGGAAGCCAGAAGCAGTTAGGAAATGTCCGGAGAATTCACCAGTTAGTAGTGTCACTGAAAGCTGCAGACTAGTGATGAGCGAGTATACTCGTTGCTCGAGATTTCTCGAGCACACTTGGGGGTCCTCCGAGTATTTTTTAGTTCTCGGAGATTTAGTTTTTGTTGACCCAGCTGCATTATTTACATCTGTTAGCCAGCATTAGTGCATGTGGGGGTTGCCTGGTTGCTAGGGAATCC
The DNA here is from genome assembly GCF_032444005.1 of Ranitomeya imitator. Lineage (NCBI taxonomy): Eukaryota > Metazoa > Chordata > Amphibia > Anura > Dendrobatidae > Ranitomeya > Ranitomeya imitator. The sequence goes on along the minus strand of NC_091284.1, from coordinate 662,193,585 downwards.
CCACATGTACTTAGGCTGGCTAACAAATGTAAATCATTCAGCTGCGGCGATGAAAACTAAATCTCCGAGCACTAAAAAATCGTGCTCAGGAAATCTCAAGCAAAGAGTATACTCGCTCATCACTACTGCAGACCTGTAACTCAGGGATTGGAAATCACAAATATCTTGGAAACAATGAACTGGACACTGTGCACAAACTATAAGTCATACTAAAAAGTCTTAATACCAAGACCCAGGTATGTGTCTGGGAAAGCCTCATTTAAGCCCAGGAAATAAACACATGGTAGCATGCCAGAGAACTTGCAAACCTAGACGTGAAGCAGAGGAAAGTCAAGTGGACCGGGGTGAGAGAAGCTAAACATGGATCTGAGGATAAAATAAAGCACTTTTATACACTGTCCATAAAAAATGTAAGAGGTCCATGAATTTTTTGCAGCTGAAGAAACTTATACAAATTATTCTCACTGTAATTGTTATAATTTTACAGTTTACAGTGAATGCAGCTGATTTTGTCATGTCAGAATTATGGGCTATATATATGGATCACTTATAATCATAATGAATTATTACGTATTTTCAATGAGTCTTTAGAAAATATTGCCTTTCCAGGTTATGAACATCTCTGCCTCTGGTGCACGAACACGGCACGCACAGCTCTGCCTCTGGTGCACACACAGCTCTGCCTCTGGTGCATGCACACGGTACACACAGCTCGGCCTCTGGTGCACGCACACGGTACACACAGCTCGGCCTCTGGTGCACGCACACATTACACATAGCTCTGCCTCTGGTGCACGCACACGATACACACAGCTCTGCCTCTAGTGCATGCACACGGTACACACAGCTCTGCCTCTGGTGCACGCACACGGTACACACAGCTCTGCCTCTAGTGCATGCACACGGTACACACAGCTCTGCCTCTAGTGCACGCACACATTACACACAGCTCTGCCTCTAGTGCACGCACACGGTACACACAGCTCTGCCTCTAGTGCACGCACACGGTACACACAGCTCTGCCTCTAGTGCATGCACACGGTACACACAGCTCTGCCTCTAGTGCATGCACACGGTACACACAGCTCTGCCTCTAGTGCACGCACACGGTACACACAGCTCTGCCTCTAGTGCATGCACACGGTACACACAGCTCTGCCTCTAGTGCATGCACACGGTACACACAGCTCTGCCTCTGGTGCACGCACACGGTACACACAGCTCTGCCTCTAGTGCACGCACACGGTACACACAGCTCTGCCTCTAGTGCACGCACACACAGCTCTGCCTCTAGTGCACGCACACGGTACACACAGCTCTGCCTCTAGTGCACGCACACGGTACACACAGCTCTGCCTCTAGTGCACGCACACGGTACACACAGCTCTGCCTCTAGTGCATGCACACGGTACACACAGCTCTGCCTCTGGTGCACGCACACGGTATATACAGCTTTGTCTCTGGTCCATGCACACATTACACACAGCTCTGCCTCTGGTGCACGCACACGGTACACATGGCTCGGCCTCTGGTGCACGCACACGGTACACTCAGCTCTGCCTCTGGTATACGCACACGGTACACACAGCTCTGCCTCTGGTGCACGCACACGGTACACACGGCTCGGCCTCTGGTGCACGCACACGGTACACTCAGCTCTGCCTCTGGTATACGCACACGGTACACACAGCTCTGCCTCTGGTGCACGCACACCGTACACACAGCTCTGCCTCTGGTACACGCACACGGTACACACAGCTCGGCCTCTGGTACACGCACACGGTACACACAGCTCTGCCTCTGGTGCACGCACACGGTACACACGGCTCGGCCTCTGGTACACGCACACGGTACACACAGCTCGGCCTCTGGTACACGCACACGGTACACACAGCTCTGCCTCTGGTACACGCACACGGTACACACAGCTCGGCCTCTGGTACACGCACACGGTACACACAGCTCTGCCTCTGGTACACGCACACGGTACACACGGCTCGGCCTCTGGTACACGCACACGGTACACACGGCTCGGCCTCTGGTACACGCACACGGTACACACAGCTCGGCCTCTGGTACACGCACACGGTACACACAGCTCTGCCTCTGGTACACGCACACGGTACACACAGCTCGGCCTCTGGTACACGCACACGGTACACACAGCTCGGCCTCTGGTACACGCACACGGTACACACAGCTCTGCCTCTGGTACACGCACACGGTACACACAGCTCGGCCTCTGGTACACGCACACGGTACACACAGCTCTGCCTCTGGTACACGCACACGGTACACACAGCTCGGCCTCTGGTACACGCACACGGTACACACGGCTCGGCCTCTGGTACACGCACACGGTACACACGGCTCGGCCTCTGGTACACGCACACGGTACACACGGCTCGGCCTCTGGTACACGCACACGGTACACACAGCTCTGCCTCTGGTACACGCACACGGTACACACAGCTCGGCCTCTGGTACACGCACACGGTACACACGGCTCGGCCTCTGGTACACGCACACGGTACACACGGCTCGGCCTCTGGTACACGCACACGGTACACACAGCTCGGCCTCTGGTACACGCACACGGTACACACAGCTCGGCCTCTGGTACACGCACACCGTACACACAGCTCGGCCTCTGGTACACGCACACGGTACACACAGCTCTGCCTCTGGTACACGCACACGGTACACACAGCTCTGCCTCTGGTACACGCACACGGTACACACAGCTGTGCAGGATCCACGCTCTGCGCTTATCAGTATTTTTTATACTTCTATTAAACACACAGTCACTAACATTTCCCAGGATTAAGCTCAGTGTCTGACTCCTCCCCCACACGTGACTGGTCACGAGGTCGTGACATCATGAAAGGTCCTGTCGCTCATTAGGATTTGTTGTGAGAAGTTTCTCTGCAGGACAGGTGGGTGCTGTGTATAGGATTTGTGAGGACGGCCCGGCTATAACGCTGCAGTTGTCGCGGCTTCGGTGACTGCAGACTCTCCCGTGCACTGTGAGGGGCGCGGAGGGAGGTGGCAGCACTATAAGCCCCAGCGCACCCAGATAACCAGCAGCTGCCATGTGCGCTCTCCAGCCGGAGCTATACATAGCCTCCCTCCATTCACAGGGAGCAGTGCGTCTGACAGGGAATGGCGTCTGTCCCGCCTCACTGCCCTGTGCACAGGAATGAGGCCATTTGTAATTGCGATTATTATTGCCCGAGCACAGAGCTGTCAGTCATAAAGGCTAATACACCTGAATGTGTGAGAGAGAATATCTGTGTTCAGAATTATGTACCAGTCAGTATCTTAGTCTAATAATCTTTATTACTAACTAGATGGTGGCCCGATTCTAATGCATCGGGTATTCTAGAATATGCATGTCCACGTAGTATATTGCCCAGACACGTACTATATTGCCCAGTCACGTAGTATATTGCCCAGCCACGTAGTATATTGCATGTCCACGTAGTATATTGCCCAGACACGTACTATATTGCCCAGTCACGTAGTATATTGCCCAGCGCACGTAGTATATTGCCCAGCCACGTAGTATATTGCATGTCCACGTAGTATATTGCCCAGCCACGTAGTATATTGCCCAGCCACGTAGTATATTGCCTAGTCACGTAGTATATTGCCCAGCCACGTAGTATATTGCCCAGCCACGTAGTATATTGCCCAGCCACGTAGTATATTGCCCAGCCACGTAGTATATTGCCCAGCCACGTAGTATATTGCCCAGCCACGTAGTATATTGCCCAGTCACGTAGTATATTGCCCAGCGCACGTAGTATACTGCCCAGCTACGTAGTATATTGCCCAACCACGTAGTATATTGCCCAGTGACGTAGTATATTGCGCAGCCACGTAGTATATTGCGCAGCCACGTAGTATATTGCCCAGCCACGTAGTATATTGCCCAGCCACGTAGTATATTGCCCAGCCACGTAGTATATTGCCCAGTACACGTAGTTTATTGCCCAGCGCACGTAGTTTATTGCACAGCGCACGTAGTATATTGCACAGCGCACGTAGTATATTGCCCAGTCACGTAGTATATTGCCCAGTCACGTAGTATATTGCCCAGTCACGTAGTATATTGCCCAGCGACGTATGTCACAGGTTAAAAAATAAACATATAATCACCTTCCGAGGGACCCCTTGTAGTCATGTTGCCTGTGTGCGGTGCACTCTGCAGCTTCCGGTCCCAGGGTTGGTAGCACAGGACCCGTGATGACGTCGCGGTCACAATGCCGTACGTCATGGCAGGTCCTTCTCGCGCAGGCGCGCAGGACCTGTGATGAGGTCGCGGTCACATGACCGTGACGTCATGGCAGGTCCTTGTCGCATACCATCCTTGCCGCCGGTACCTGCCGCTTGCATGAAGCGGTTACTGGAGCGTCTCGAGGAGCGGGAAAGGCGGCGAAAGGTGAGTATATAATGATTTTTTATTTTTTTAAATTATTTTTAACATTAGATCCTTTTACTATTGACGCTGCATAGGTAGCATCAATAGTAAAAACTAGGTCACACAGTGACCCGAGTGAGTTACCCGCGGCATAACGCGGTCCATTACTGCTGGCATTAACCCTGTGTGAGTGGTGACTGCGGGGAGTATGGAGCGGGCGCCGGGCACTGACTGCAGGGGAGTAGGGAGGGACTAATCGGACTGTGGCCGTCGCTGATTGGTCGTGGCAGCCATGACAGGCAGCTGGCGAGACCAATCAGCGACTTGGATTCCATGACAGACAGAGGCAGCGACCAATGAATATCCGTGACAGAAAGAATGACAGACAGAAAGACGGAAGTGACCCTTAGACAATTATATAGTAGATCTTTTTATATAGCGCTAACATATTCCGCAGTGCTTTACAGATTGCACACATCATAATCACTGTCTATGATGAGGCTCCCAATCTAGATTTCCTATCAGTATGTCTTTGGAATGTGGGAGGAAACCGGAGAACCCAGAGGAAACCCACGCAAACACAGGAGGAACATACAAACTCTTTGCAGATGTTGTCCTTGGTGGGATTTGAACCCAGGACTCCAGCGCTGCAAGGCTGCAGTGCTAACCACTTAGCCACCGTGCTGCCCTGTTGATGATCACATTTTTTGGGCAGCACCAGCCACAGCTGCAGGACACTGATAAGCGAGGTGACTGCTTTCCTTCACTGTACAGCTCCCGTGTAAAGAAGCACACCCATTGTTTATTCATTACATGTAATGTGTTCATGTACTCGCCTACTGCTGCTCCTGATGATCGGCTGTTCAGCGCTGCAGCTGCATGTGCCGCGGCTATATGACAGTCACAACACAGAGGCTCTCAAGGAATGTATTGTAACTGTTGCGACACATGCAGCTGCAGCGCCTCCAGCTGATCATCGGGAGCGCTCCAGGTATCTGAGTTGCTGCTTGTTTAGTAAGTGCTATATCTTGCCAAATAAGGAGAAAGCCGACAATGTTTGTTTATCTCTAAATACCACATACAAGGAACAAATACCGCCACGCTGTGACCAGATCACATATTGCCTCCACAGTGTGTCCTAATAATACCTAATAATATGGTAGGTTGTAAGCTCTCTCGAGTAGGGTCGTCTTATTTCTCTTTAATTATTGTATTGTTAACGTTGTTACTTATGACACGTGTTTGAAACTATAAAGCTCTGCGGAATATGTTGGAGCTATATAAATAAAGATTATTATTATACCGCTGACAGGAGAAAAATACCACAACTCCATGGCCAGGATGCATTACTGCGACATAGTGACCAAATAATACTACATACAAGGAACAAATATCGACACACCGTGACCAGATCACATGCACATATTACCACCACAGAGTGACCGAATAATACCACAGGGGATAAATACCGCAACCCCATGACCGGGACACAGCAACTCCTGCTGCTCAGTGATGACTGGGGATAATACTGCAGGGGCTCATTGGGGATTGGATGGGGGAGTCCCACCCTCCTGTGGCTAAGCGCTGGCTGCACACACACGGCTGCTCCCAATGACGCTCCTCCTTACTGTTCCCTTCTCACATCGGTCCTGTTTCAAGTTTGCGCTGAGTGGAAAACCCTGACTCCGGGCCCCCCACCTCATAGGCCTCATACACCAGTAAGAGTAGTAATGCCCTGATAGCAGCCCTGCTCAGCACCATGTATGCTGCGGGTCATCTAATATGCACAATGTTAGCTGGTCTCTACAACCGATCGGTGACCACTATTTGACGGTGACCGTGTGTCTGTGCTTATGATTTATTTACAATGTGTTTCTGTTTTGTAACTGTGCACTTATTATTCATCATCAAATCATAGGACATTTCCAATAGTGCAGACAGGATGTTATTTTCTGATAAATGAACAAAGGCCAAATTCAGATGTATGTGCTTTTCAATCTTTAGGCTGGATTCACACACCTGTGAGTCACAGTCCGTGACTTATGAGCCGGCCGCAGGTCTCCTGACCTAAGCTCATAGGCATATCAAGGTCTGGTTCAGGACTGTGACACATGGATGTGTGAATCTGGCCCTATGCAGACTGCAATGCTTTTCATCACCAAAACTAAAAGTTGAATACATGGCAATGAGGCCATTCAGGCCATGGGACCCGTGAGTGATCTGGGCATTGCAGTCCATATATAGACTGAAAGTTGTTGTCTGAATTCAGCCTTTGAGTTATTTTAATGCTTTGATTTAAAAAAAAAATAAAATTGTTTTTTGTTTGTTTTTTTTTAATCTTTTTGGATTCCACAGAAGATGGCTTTAAATCAGGTTTCCAGCAACAAGTGCTCTGAAGGCTTCCAAAAGGTGTTTGAGCATGACAGGTAAGACCCCATAGCCCCCATACTGATGTCGCTGACCTCAAAATGATGAATCCTCCAAATGCTGCTCACACTGTTCTTGTATGTATCTACATACACTGCTCAAAAAATAAAGGAAACACTAAAACACCACATCCTTGATATCTCTGAATGAAATATTCCAGTTGCTAATTTGTGTTCATTGCATAGTGGAATGTGTTCAGAACAATAAAACATAATTGTCAATGTAAATCAAAATGAATATCCCATGGAGGTCTGGAGTTGGAATGATGCTCAAAATCAAAGTGGAAAATAAATTACAGGCTGGTCCAACTTCAGTGGAAATGCCTCATGACAAGGGAAAGATGCTCAGTATTGTGTGTTGCCTCCATGTGCCTGTATGACCTCCCTACTGTACAACGCCTGGGCATGCTCCTGATGAGGCAGTGGATGGTCTCCTGAGGGATCTCCTTCCAGACCTGGGCTAAACCATCTGCCAACTCCTGGACAGTCTGTGGTGCAACCTGACGTTGGTGGATGGAGCGAGACATGATGTCCCAGATGTGCTCAGTCGGATTTAGGTTTGGGGAACGGGCTGGCCAGTCCATAGCTTCAATGCCTTCATCTTGCATGAACTGCTGACACACTCCAGCCACATGAGGTCTGGCATTGTCCTGTATTAGGAGGAACCCCGGGCCAACCGCACCAGCATATGGTCTCACAAGGGGTCTGAGGATCTCAACTCGGTACCTAATGGCAGTCAGGCTACCTTTGGCGAGCACATGGAGGGCTGTGCGGCCCTCCAAAGAAATGCCACCCTACACCTTTACTGACCCACTACCAAACCGGTCATGCTGAAGGATGTTGCAGGCAGCAGATCTCCACGGCATCTCCAGACTCTGTCACATGTGCTCAGTGTGAACCTGCTTTCATCTTTGAAGACCACAAGGTGCCAGTGGCAAATTTCCCAATCCTGGTGTTCTGTTGCAAATGCCAAGTGTCCTGCACAGTGTTGGGCTGTGAGCACAACCCCCATCTGTGGACATCGGGCACACTATCCTCATGGAGTCGGTTTCTAACCGTTTGTGCAGACACATGCACATTTGTGGCCTGCTGGAGGTCATTTTGCAGGGCTCTGGAAGTGCTCCACCTATTCCTCCGTGCACAAAGGCTGAGGTAGCGGTCCTGCTGCTGGCTTGTTGCCCTCCTACGGGCCCCTCCACGTCTCCTGGTGTACTGGCCTGTCTCCTGGTAGCGCCTCCAGCCTCTGGACACTACGCTGACACACAGCAAACCTTCTTGCCACAGCTTGCATTGATGAGCCATCCTGGATGAGCTGGACTACCTGAGCCACTTGTGTGGGTTGTAGAGTCCATCTCATGCTACCATGAGTGTGAAAGCACAACCAACATTCAAAAGTGACCAAAACATCAGCCAGAAAGCATTGATACTGAGATGTGGTCTGTGGTCCCCACCTGCAGAACCACTCCTTTATTGAGGGTGTCTTGATAATTGCCAATAATTTCCACCTGTTGTCTATTCCATTTGCCCAACAGCATGTGAAATTGTCAATCAGTGTTGCTTCCTAAGTGGACAGTTTGATTTACTTGAAGTTATTTTCTGTTTAAGTGTTCCCTTTATTTTTTTGAGCAGTGTATAATTCCAGTTCATTGGGATGTTGTGTAAAATGTAAAGAAAACAAAAATGCAATGGCATGGAAACCTTGTACAGCCATAATTCACAGCAGAACAAAGAACACAGATCAGAATGTGAAAGTTAGACTTTTTTTTTTCATTTCAGTTGAAAAATTAAGGGTATGTGCACACGTTGTGGATTTTCCGTGAATTTACACCTGCGGATTGCTCTTAAGGAATAGGTGTAAAACGCTGCGGAATTCGCACAAAGAATTGACATGCTGCGGAGAATAAACCGCAACGTTTCCGTGTGGAATTTTCCACATGTGCACTGCGGATTTGGTTTTCCATAGGTTTGCATAGTACTGTACACCTCATGGAAAACTGCTGCGCAGTGGATCCGCGCAAAATCTGCAACGTGTGCACATAGCTTTAGTGTTTTAGAAACTGATGGCGGCAACACATCTCAGAAAAGTTGGCACTACATTAAAAACATACATGATTCAGTCATGCAAAAACTGTATGGGCTCAGGAATACTTCCAGAAATCAATGTCTGTGAACACAATTAAAGATGTATCCTGCAAATTAGAAGCCATAAATCAACGCAATCCAGAAATGCTGCCGTCTCCTCTGGGGTGAAATTAATTTAAAATGGACTGAGACAAAATGGAAAACCGTTCTGTAGTCAAGAATCAAAATGTGAAATTCTTTATTGAAATCACAGATACTGTGGTCTAAAGAGGAAAGTGACTCATGACTCTGTTGACGGGTGACCAGGGGCGCTCCTTCTCTGTCCCTAATGCTAGGGGACACCCTAGCTCGCCTTGTTCCCCGGGTTACTTCTGAAGGTGAAGATGTTGGGGCCACGTACCCTGCCTTATCTCTTGAATCCGCCCTCCGTCTGTACCCTTCCTCCACACAGGGAAGACGGAAGTTGTGCACTGTAGTACACCAACCAGACGAACAAGGTAGCACAAACGGGGGAAACGGAAAATACCAGGTATACAAATATCCACTTGCCACATACTGCATCCATCGCAACAGCATGGCTTCACAGAAAAAAGAGTTGTGGTGATGTGATGAACTAGTCACTGCAGTCCTGGCCAATTGAAAATATTTGGTGCATTATGAAACCAAAAATCTGGCAAAGACCCCGGACTGTTTAACCGTAATAATCCTACACCAAGCAACGTTCTAATCCCAAAACTCCAGTAATTGTCTCATCACTTCCCAAACGATTACAAACTGTTGTAAAAAGAAGAGGGAATGCAACACAATGGTAGACATGGCCCTGTCTCATCTTTTTTAAGGTGTTGCTGCCATCCATTTCAAACTAAGTACAACATTTTTCAGATAAAATGGAAAGGTGTCTAACTATCACCATCTGATCTGTGTTCTATATTCTGCTGTGAATATATGGCTATAAGAGATTTGCAAATCATTGCATTCTTGTTTTCTTTATATTGTTGTGTATGTGTATACATTCAGTACTCACAGTAGGTCCTGCATTTGCAAACTCAAAAGTAATTACTTGATTAATATGCATTTAACGTTATGTTGTGGCTTACTATCCAATTCTTTTGTTACAAATTGATTAGATGAATAGTCTGGGGTTTATTACAAATTATGACGTTGCATTTGGTGTGCAAATCAATAATTTATGATGTAGTTGGCTGCATGTTGCTCAAGTTACTGTGAGCAGCCTGTGTGGCCTAAACGTGCTACTATGCCTGCAGCGTCTCCAGACTTGTCTCCCATCGAGAACAAACGAGACATCATTGGTTGAAAATTTCAAAGAGAGCTGCCAGTAGTGGATCTTGATGAATTACATTCCCAAGTGCATTCGGCGTGGCAGAAAATTCCTCTGACAACCATTAAGTACCGCATTCATAACATGACAAAGTGTGTAGGTGCAGATAATTGTGTGTGTGGCGCTCCTACTCAATACTAAATAAATCGAGATATTTTGAAAAAGTTGTTGCAAAAACACTGAAACAACGCTGAAAGAGGGGACTTGCTGCATTTTTCAAAAAACTCAGTTCTGTGACAAAACAGTCAGGAAGAAAGACTAAGGTGTGTGCATGAGATTTCTGAAATCTCACAGACTTTGCTGGTATTGTAAAAAGCAGGTAAAAATTTGCATTAAAAAAACGCAACGTGTGCACATAGCCTGAAAGGAAATCCTGTTTATAAGGATCTAAGCGCACTGTGGATTTTATAGTTTCCCTGGAGATGCACTCTAATGGAGGTGTGCAGTGCCTTATTTTCTGCCTGACATGACATTTCTGCTTCACCTTGGCCCGGCAGACAACCGCATGACACTCAGCAAATATTGTCCGTGTGCCCTTTTCTCATTAATGGGACACGTGCGTGATACCTGTTTGGCGTTGGACGGTTGCCTAGGTAACAGATTTGCCGGGTCTGCAGCTGCATCTCTCCAGGTCTGCTTTCGGAGTGGGCAGATGAGAGGCGCTGCCTGCCCCTCTGTGATCTGCGGCTAGGCTACACCTGTACGCAGTAACTGGTCACCTTTGCTGCTCCTGACATTGGTCCGTCCCGCGCACAGAGCGTGGCTGCTTTCATTGTGTGGACGTGGCGGCTCCGTGCTGCTGTCTCTGTACAATAATACATGGTTATTATATCAATTGTTGGGATTTCTTTTGCCGCATTATAACAAAACCTCTTTTCAGTTCCCATTCTGTTCTTTTCACATATTCAGGCTAACACCTGTATTTATAACTGACGGCAGTAAAATAAATGGACGTCTAACAGCCAAGGATTGCTACTATATGTGTCGGCTCATGTCTGTGTTTTCTTGGGTGCACTTATACTTGGCTGTGAATCACTTTTATGGCCTTTATCGTTGAATAGATAAGTGCTGATAAAGTCGTGTACATTATTTGTAGAGAAGTACGTTGTGTACATCAGCAGTGCATAATGGAGTCCCTCCACTTCACCATTGATAGCCCACACAGGAGTGCGCAGATATGTCATTACGGCCTATTTACCTCTCATTGGTCTACAGAAGTGTGAGTAATAGTGCACCCATGTGTTATCGTACTAGCTTTTCCTTTGAATTCAAGCCCATTTTCCCATAAAATAAATATCTATGTAGGCAGTAGTGCAGAATGTTTCATTCAATACATCTTGGGGCCTGCTGACACATAGGAGTCTGGTTCCAATCCCAAACCAGGCAAGCAATGTAAATTGGGGGGACTGCATTGGTCCATAATGGTTATGATGAGCAGACATCGATTTTAGGAAGGAACAATATCCATCTTGTACCCTGGTCTTAGTAATGTAGCCATGGCTTTAGTCATAAGCTCGTGAGCAGGGTCTCTGCCACCATACAGGTACTAGTTGGGTTATATACCAGGAAAACTCTGATAGTTGAGAACTCCAAGGTGCAAAAATATAAGAAATTCTTTCATAATCACACAATTTGACATATTTTAATCTCAAACCGTTCTGACATGTCCGCTTCATATCCGTTTCTGGTATTTGTGGGATCCACGGCTGTGTTTGAGAATTGGTCAAAAATCTTTTGTGCACAACTGTTTTGTTGTAAAGTGGATTCAATACTTTACACAGATCTAGGAGCGTACCCTTATTCCTGTACATTTTGGTTCTGCAACCCCATTCTCATTCATCAGTGCAGATGTTTTGTGCCACCACAGAAAAACATAAGTATGTTGCCACTTCCTGCGGAAAATGTGAGTATTATCCCTATTGAGTGACCATTGAGCCTATCCTCATTCGGATCCATGGCCGTGCAAACTGCAAATCTGCAGAAATCTAAGTCAGCCTCGGATTTAGGCAAAAGAGCTTACACACCGGATACTAATCCATCCTGTGAACATACCAGGCCGTGGTCACCATTACTGCTGCTTGCCTTGTCCTACAGAGGACATGTCTACGTTGTTATTTTCTGTGGATGGATTCTTTTGTTAGCAATATGTTTGATACATGTGGTTCTTACATAGTAGATGTAGCATGGCTTGCTGAAGCCATTTTTCTTTATTTCTACTTTTCTGCAGAATAGTTTGTGACAGGCATATATAATTGTCGTTCCCCTGTTGCTTTCGATGACTGATGACCGCTTTATACATTTTTACAGTGCAGAATTGAAGTGCAAGATGAAGTTTGGAATCTATCTTCCTCCTAAAGCGGAGAGTGGCAAGTGCCCAGTGCTGTACTGGCTATCAGGTGGGTAGCTTCATACACTGGCGTTGCCTTTCACAGCCTGCGGACTACATACAGATGTCAATTCAGAGAACTGATCTAGTAGAGTTGAGCATTAAGATTCCTATCCTGGTCTAGTAGCCACGTCCCTCCCTCCCTCTCCCAAAAACACAATGAAAAAGTGATCAAAACATTGTATGTACCTGAAAATGATATCAATGAAATCTACAACTTGTACGTGAGTCAGACAGCCATGTTTTACATATGTGATGTATCCATTTTTTTTCATGGATATAACACATGCCCATTATAGTCTATGGTGTAATTCACATGTCTGTGTTATTTCTGTGTCCATACAAAGAACACGGAGACATGTCTGTTTTTTTTCTTCGGTAAAACAGAAGAAAAGTACCTATAAAAGTCTATGGGTCCGTGAAAAACCCAGATGGCATCAGTGTATTTATTTATTGAAAAACACTGATGACACGGATGGTAAAATCGGACCCATGGACCGGATATTGATGACACCGGCTCCATTTTCTCATGGACATGTGAGTGAGGCCTTACAATGCAAAAAAAAAACACGAACCCTCACATGGGTCCAGTCATGAAAAAATAAGTTATGGGGCTCAAAAAATGATGACACAAGCAATTTATTTGTATTTATTTTTTTGTTGCAAAGTTTAAAAAAATGTACGATAATCACTTAAATGTAAAAAAAAACTTTCTTAGTATGGAATCACCGTAATCGAACTGACCTGGACATTCATGGTCATTTTATATGGAATGAATTCTGCAAGCTACCCCAGAAATTACGGAATTGCTTTTTTTAGCCGTTTCACCCCATAATTTTTTTTCCCTTTTTAGGTTTTCAGTACATTCTATAGTAAATTGAAAAAGAATGGTGTCATTCAAAACTAGAACTTTGTCCTTTTGAAGAGTAAGCCCTCATATCACTATATCGATGGAATCTGATGGCCTATTTTGTGCTTATTTTCATAGTTAATTTTTAAGGTTGTGTTTTAAAGACAACTCGAGCCTATTTTTTGTTTTCATTGTGAATGGAGAGGAACCCTGTAACCTCTGATCTGGTTACTTGCTATAAAGGTGCTGTGTCTGGATGTATGAGAGTTCACCTCTGAGATGTGTAGACGTTTACTGGGTTGTTTGTCTGGGTAATTGTTGATTTGGTTAATGTATAACAATAACAGCAGACTGTAAGGATGTGGCTGCTTCTGGGAAGTAACTGAATAGATCTGTTTTTCTTTTTGCAGGACTGACATGCACAGAACAAAACTTTATCACCAAGGCTGCCTATCACCAGGCTGCCTCTGAGCTGGGGCTCATTGTAGTAGCACCTGACACCAGTCCTCGTAAGTGTCGTCATTTGGTTTGCTACAAGTAAAACATTGTACAAATCTGATTCTGGTGGTTAGGAGAATTTCATTTGAGAGCTATAAACATTTGATGAATGTTTGAACAATGTGACTCTCCTCTTTGATTTTCGATTTCAAGGGGTTGTCTCTTACTTTAAAAGTTAATGGCTCCGTGGTAAGGTAATAAAAACAAACAAACAGAAAATAAACTTGCCTTCCAGACTGGCATTGCCTCACCACACTATGTAGTCAGTCCCCCACCAGTCTAATGGCACCAATATTTAGGAGGCTGAAGAGACGTCAACAGCATGGAGCTTACATAAGCATATTAATATGACTGGTTTAACCCCTTTCTGACATGGGACGTACTATCCCGTCGAGGTGGGGTGGGCCCCCATGACCACGGACGGGATAGTACGTCCAGCGCGATCGGCGGCGCTCACGGGGGGAGCACCGCCGATCGCGGCCGGGTGTCAGCTGTTTATCGCAGCTGACATCTGGCACTATGTGCCAGGAGCGGTCATGGACCGCCCCCGGCACATTAACCCCTGGCACACCGCGATCAAAATGTGATCGCGTTGCTGCGAGGGTCTCACCTCCCTCCCTGCTTCCTCCAGCCCCGGATCCAAGATGGCCGCGGATCCGGGTCCTGCAGGGAGGGAGGTGGCTTCACAGAGCCTGCTCAGAGCAGGCACTGTGAAGGCTGCAGCGCTGCATGTCAGATCAGTGATCTGACAGAGTGCTGTGCAAACTGTCAGATCACTGATCTGTGATGTCCCCCCATGGGACAAAGTAAAAAAGTAATAAAAAAAATTTCAAAATGTGTAAAAAAAAAAAAAAAAATAAATAAAAAAAAATATTCCTAAATAATGAAAAAAAAATATATATATATTATTCCCCTAAATACATTTCTTTATCTAAATAAAAAAAAAAACAATAAAAGTACACATATTTAGTATCGCCGCGTCCGTAACGGCCCGACCTATAAAACTGGCCCACTAGTTAACCCCTTCAGTAAACACCGTAAGAAAAAAAAAAAAAAAGAGGCAAAAAACAACGCTTTATTATCATACCGCCGAACAAAAAGTGGAATAACACGCGATCAAAAAGACATGATACCGCTGAAAGCGTCATCTTGTCCCGCAAAAAACGAGCCGCCATACAGCATCATCAGCAAAAAAAAAAAAAAGTTATAGCCCTGAGAATAAAGCGATGCAAAAATAATTATTTTTTCTATAAAATAGTTTTTATCGTATAAAAGCGCCAAAACATAAAAAAATGATATAAATGAGGTGTCGCTGTAATCGTACTGACCCGAAGAATAAAACTGCTTTATCAATTTTACCAAACGCAGAACGGTATAAACGCCTCCCCCAAAAGAAATTCATGAATAGCTGGTTTTTGGTTATTCTGCCTCGCAAAAATCGGAATAAAAAGCGATCAAAAAATGTAACGTGCCCGAAAATGTTACCAATAAAAACGTCAACTCGTCCCGCAAAAAACAAGACCTCACATGACTCTGTGAACCAAAATATGGAAAAATTATAGCTCTCAAAATGTGGTAACGCAAAAAATATTTTTTGCAATAAAAAGCGTCTTTCAGTGTGTGACGGCTGCCAATCATAAAAATCCGCTAAAAAACCCGCTATAAAAGTAAATCAAACCCCCCTTCATCACCCCCTTAGTTAGGGAAAAATTAAAAAAATGTATTTATTTCCATTTTTCCATTAGGGTTAGGGTTAGGGTTAGGGCTATGGTTAGGGCTAGGGTTAAGGCTACAGTTAGGGTCGGGGCTAAAGTTAGGGTTAGGGCTATGGTTAGGGCTAGGGTTAGGGCTACAGTTTGGGTTGGGGCTAGGGTTAAGGCTACAGTTAGGGTTGGGGCTAAAGTTACGGTTAGGGTTTAGATTACATTTACAGTTGGGAATAGGGTTGGGATTAGGGTTAGGGGTGTGTCAGGGTTAGAGGTGTGGTTAGGGTTACTGTTGGGATTAGGGTTAGGGGTGTGTTTGGATTAGGGTT
This sequence comes from Ranitomeya imitator, assembly GCF_032444005.1. NCBI lineage: Eukaryota > Metazoa > Chordata > Amphibia > Anura > Dendrobatidae > Ranitomeya > Ranitomeya imitator. Next base: position 662,177,546 of record NC_091284.1, on the reverse strand, counting down.
TCAGTTATAATTGGGGGGTTTCCACTGTTTAGGCACATCAGGGGCTCTCCAAACGCGACATGGCGTCCGATCTCAATTCCAGCCAATTCTGCGTTGAAAAAGTAAAACAGTGCTTCTTCCCTTCCGAGCTCTCCTGTGTGCCCAAACAGGGGTTTACCCCAACATATGGGGTATCAGCGTACTCAGGACAAATAGGACAACAACTTTTGGGGTCCAATTTCTCCTGTTACCCTTGGGAAAATACAAAACTGGGGGCTAAAAAATAATTTTTGTGGGAAAAAAAGGATTTTTTATTTTCACGGCTCTGCGTTATAAACTGTAGTGAAACACTTGGGGTTCAAAGTTCTCACAACACATCTAGATAAGTTCCATGGGGGTCTAGTTTCCAATATGGGGTCACTTGTGGGGGGTTTCTACTGTTTCGGTACATTAGGGGCTCTGCAAATGCAATGTGACACCTGCAGACCATTCCATCTAAGCCTGCATTCCAAATGGAGCTCCTTCCTTCCGAGCCCTCCCATGCGCCCAAACAGTGGTTCCCCCCCACATATGGGGTATCAGCGCACTCAGAACAAATTGGACAACAAATTTTGGGGTCCAATTTCTCCTGTTACCCTCGGGAAAATACAAAACTGGGGGCTAAAAAATAATTTTTGTGGGAAAAAATTTTTGTTTTATTTTTACGGCTCTGCATTATAAACTTCTGTGAAGCACTTGGTGGGTCAAAGTGCTCACCACACATCTAGATAAGTTCCTTAGGGGGTCTACTTTCCAAAATGGTGTCACTTGTGGGGGGTTTCAATGTTTAGGCACATCAGTGGCTCTCCAAACGCAACATGGCGTCCCATCTCAATTCCTGTCAATTTTGCATTGAAAAGTCAAACGGCGCGCCTTCCCTTCCGAGCTCTCCCATCCGCCCAAACAGTGGTTTACCCCCACATATGGGGTATCAGCATACTCAGGACAAATTGTATAACAACTTTTGGGGTCCAATTTCTTCTTACCCTTGGGAAAATAAAAAATTGGGGGCGGAAAGTTAATTTTTGTGAAAAAATATGATTTTTTATTTTTACGGTTCTACATTATAAACTTCTGTGAAGCACTTGGTGGGTCAAAGTGCTCACCACACATCTAGATAAGTTCCTTAAGGGGTCTACTTTCCAAAATGGTGTCACTTGTGGGGGGTTTCAATGTTTAGGCACATCAGGGGCTCTCCAAACGAAACATGGCGTCCCATCTCAATTCCAGTCAATTTTGCATTGAGAAGTCAAATGGCGCTCCTTCGCTTCCGAGCTCTGCCATGCGCCCAAACAGTGGTTTACCCCCACATGTGGGGTATTGTCGTGCTCAGGACAAATTGTACAACAATGTTTGGGGTCTATTTTCTCCTGTTACCCTTGGTAAAATTAAACAAATTGGAGCTGAATTAAATTTTTTGTGAAAAAAAGTTAAATGTTCATTTTTATTTAAACATTCAAAAAATTCCTGTGAAGCACCAGAAGGGTTAATAAACTTCTTGAATATGGTTTTGAGCACCTTGAGGGGTGTAGTTTTTAGAATGGTGTCACACTTGGGTATTTTCTATCATATAGACCCCTCAAAATGACTTCAAATGAGATGTGGTCCCTAAAATAAAATGGTGTTGTAGAAATGAGAAATTGCTGGTCAACTTTTAACCCTTATAACTCCCTAACAAAAAAAATTTTGGTTCCAAAATTGTGCTGATGTAAAGTAGACATGTGGGAAATGTTACTTATTAAGTAGTTTGTGTGACATATCTCTGTGATTTAATTGCATAAAAATTTAAAGTTGGAAAATTGCGAAATTTTCATAATTTTCGCCAAATTTCCGTTTTTTTCACAAATAAACGCAGGTACTATCAAATAATTTTTACCATTGTCATGAAGTACAATATGTCACGAGAAAACAATGTCAGAATCACTGGGATCCGTTGAAGCGTTCCAGAGTTATAACCTCACAAAGGGACAGTGGTCAGAATTGTAAAAATTGGCCCGGTCATTAACGTGCAAACCACCCTTGGGGGTAAAGGGGTTAAAGTGAATGTGCCATTAGAAAACGACCTGTTATTTAAATGAGGTTTTTGTGTTTACATTTTTTTTTTCCAAGGGAATCTGTCAGTAGGATGAACCCTCCTAAGGGGCCCCGGCGTAGGTCATAGGAAGCTGAATAAAGTGATACCTTGATATCTGCTATCCAATGCCTTATTCCAGAGAAATCCATGTTGTTCTTGTATGTAAACGAATGATCTATGGGCCGGACACTGATCTGCATGAGAATCTGCCTCCAGAGCTTATCTAATATATAAAGCTGAATGTGTGTGTGTGTGTGTGTGTGTGTATGTGTGTGTCCGGGATTGGCATCTGCAGCGTCGCAGCTACAGCCACAAAATTTTGCACAGTCACACGTCTAGACCCCGAGAGCATCATAGGCTATGTTGTGAGGCGAAATTTTAACCCTGCACTTTCCAATTCACCAAACCATTTTGCCCCTATCTACATAATGGGGAAAAAGTGAAAGGAAAAGTGTTGGAGGCAAATTGACAGCTGCCAGATGTGAACAACGGGGACTTAAAGAATGAGAGCGATGGCGCCAAAGAGTATATACCGTACAGTTGCTAAGGTGGGGCCCCCAACATGGGATACTCACCACACACGGGGATATGAACACACACACAAAATGCGCCACACACTACCACGTGCTTGAACACATACTACCCTCAGCACACATTTCACCACACACCAACCTCGCCACATAAAAGTCGAAAACCAGAAGTCACCGCTCAAAGCTCGCCACGCGTAAAATTTGCCACATGCAAAACTAGCCACACATGCAAAACTCACCTCATGGAAAACTCGCCACACGGAAAACTTGCAAACGCGGAAAAATTGCCACATGCACAAAAGTTGCAACACATGCAAAAGTTGCCTCACACAAAACTTGCACATACTCAAAACGTACCACACATAAAACTCGCCACGTGCAAAACTTGCTGCACACAACTTGCTACACTAACCTGTCACATGCAACTCGAGACACAAAAAGTTGTACACCCATGTCGCCACACAAAACTCATCTCACAAAAGTCGCTACATGCATGTCGCCATTCCCAACTCAACACACACAACTTGACACATGAAACTCGCCCTAAAACACACACAAGTCTGGTATTATCCTTCAAAAATAAAAATCTGATTAATAAGCAGACAAACTACAAGAGCAACAAATGTACCATATAGGAAATACGGCAGCTGTCAGTCACATGACCTGTCTATTATGTGTATGTGTGAGCTAATATATACTGCCAGGGGCTTCCTGTTGGCTGGGGATTTATCAGGCTGCCAATTTAGCTTACAAATACTGAGGTAAAAATACTGACCAAATAACGTGGGTACGAGGTCTAATACAGGAGGAGATGACACACAGGTATATACTATATACAGGAGCAGATGACACACAGGTATATACTATATACAGGAGGAGATGACTTACAGGTATATACTATATATAGGAGGAGATGACATACAGGTATATACTATATAAAAGAGGAGATGACATACAGCAGGTATATACTATATACAGGGGAGATGACATACAGGTATATACTATATACAGGAGATGACACAGGTATATACTACATATAGGAGGAGATGACACACAGCAGGTATATACTATTTACAGGGGAGATGACATACAGGTATATACTATATACAGGGAAGATGACACATGTATATGCTATATACAGGAGATGACATACAGGTGTATACTATATATAAGCGAGATGACAAACCTGTATATACTGAGGTGAAAATGAGAGGCGTGAGGTTAAAATGAAAAGTTGTGAGTGCAAACTAAGAGTAGTGAGGGAAACTAGTGGAGTGATCGGAAAATGACAAGTGTTAGGGGGGAATGAGAGGAGAATGAGAGATGTGAGGGGGAAAATGAGAGGCGTGATGGTAAAATAAGAGAAGTGAGGTGCTATAACTAACCACAGATACTTACTATGCCTAGGCAACGCCGGGCTCTTCAGCTAGTTCTTAATAAAAAGGGGCATTACCAGTGTGAGACATGTGACTAATACAGGACAGTAGATCTGAACTTTGTCTCCATACAAACACATTTGCTGCAGCTCTCACAGCTCTGCTGTATTGCAACACTGGCGGCCTGTGAGATGGAAGCTGAAGCTGACAGGAACCTGCAGATGTGTTCAGGTTTAATCAAATACATCTCTGCAGGGAGAGTAGAGAGCGGCCATTACACATCACACTGCTAACACCTCCTTCATGTACACTGTGTGCAGAATTATTAGGCAAGTTGTATTTTAGAGGATTATTTTTATTGTTGATCAACAACTATGTTCTCATTCAACCCAAAAGACTCATAAATATCAAAGCTTAATTTTTGGAAGTTGGAGTGAGAATTTTTTAGATTTGGCTATTTTAGGATGATATCTGTTTGTGCAGGTAACTATTACTGTGCAGAATTATTAGGCAACTTAATAAAAACCAAATATATTCCCATCTCACTTGTTTTTCACGAGGTAAACCAATATAACTGCACAAAATTTAGAAATAAACATCTCTGACATGCAAAAACAACCCCCCCCCCAGATTAGTGACCAATATAGCCACATTTCTTTATGATGACACTCAGCAGCCTTCCATAGATTCTGTCAGTTGCTTGATCTGTTTACGACCAACATTGCGTGCAGCAGCCACAACAGCCTCCCAGACACTGTTCCGAGAGGTGTACTGTTTTCCTTCCCTGCAGATCTCACATTTTATGAGGGACCGCAGGTTCTCTATGGCGTTCAGATCAGGTGAACAATGGGGCCATGTCCACAGCCACGCTGTGGAGTAGATGGAGGCATGTCCTGCATGAAAATCATGTTTTTCTTAAACGATACCGACTTCTTCCTGTACCACTGCTTGAAGAAGTTGTCTTCCAGAAACTGGCAGTAGGTATGGGAGTTGAGCTTCACTCCATCCTCAACCAGAAAAGGTCCCTCAAGTTCATCTTTGATTATACCAGCCCATACCAGTACCCCACCTCCTCCTTGCTGGCGTCTGAGTCAGAGTGGAGCTCTCTGCCCTTTAGTGATCCAGCCTCTGGCCCATCCATCTGGCCCATCAAGAGTCTCTCTCATTTCATCAGTCCATAAAACCTTTGAAAAGTCAGTCATAAGATATTTCTTGGCCCAGTCTTAACGTTTTATCTTATGTTTCTTGTTCAAATATGGTCGTTTTTCAGCCTTCCTTACCTTGGCCATGTCCCTGAGTATCGCACACCTTGTGCTTTTTGTTACTCCAGTAACATTGCAGCTCTGAAATATGGCAAAACTGGCGGCAAATGACATCTTAGCAGCTTCAAGCTTGATTTTCCACAATTCATGGGCAGTTATTTTGCGCCTTTTTTGCCCAACACGTTTCTTGCGACCCTGTTGGCTATTTGCCATGAAACTCTTGATAGTTCGGTGATCACGCTTCAAAAGTTTGGCAATTTCAAGACTGCTGCATCCCTCTGCAAGACATCTCACAATTTTGGACTTTTCAGAGCCCGCCAAATCTCTCTTCTGACCCATTTTGCCAAAGGAAGGGAAGTTGCCTATTAACTAAGCACACCTTATATAGGGGATTGATGTCATTAGACAACACCCCTCCTCATTACAGAGAAGCACATCACCCGATTTACTTAATTGGTAGTTGGCTTTCAAGCCTGAACAGCTTGGAGTAGGACAACATGTATAAAAAGTATCGTGATCAAAATACAACTTGCCTAATAATTCTGCACACAGTGTCTAATAATCCTTGGAGTCAGATTTCTGTCCAGCCCATAGCCTGGAACAGCTCATTTACACATAAGAAAAACATGAATTTCTCTGCAATAAGACTTGCGATTACAGATATTAAGGTGTTGTTTTATTCAGCTTCCTATAGCCTACATGCCCATACAGACAGCTTAGGAGGGTTGATCCTACTGACAGATGCCCTCTAAGGGTATGTGTCCACGGTCCGTAATCACAGCGCTTTAAACGGAGTGGAAAACCCGCTCCGCCCAAAGCGCCGCCCCCTTCTGTACCTGCGGTGATTCCGGATGTGTTCACTGAACACATCCGTAATCTCCGCACTCCATACATAGGGCCCTGTGATTTACCTTGCGGAAACGGAGTGTCACCGCAAGGTAACCAGACATGCTGTGTTCTAAAAAGACACTACGCATGTCCGTAAACGCAGGGCCGCCAGAGGCGTATTTGCACGCATAGAGGAGACGGGATTTCATAAAATCCCCTCCACTATGCTGTAACATCTGGACGCTGTGGGTTGAACGCTGCGGTTGTACGCAGCGTCCAATCCTCAGCTAATCCGGATGTAATCCTGAACGTGGACACATACCCTAAGAGTCGCTATTGTTTCTGGAAATCCACATTTACATTAAGCAATGAACAGACTCCGACCCTAGCAGTGACATCATCTATTGTGATTGGTGGATCCTGTGTTATCTACTGTGTATAGAGGTGTTACCTGTAGAATTGGTGCTGATCTATTTGTGCATTCTATCCCATGGGCCACTGTATAGGCTCTTCTTTTGAATTGCTGGCCTGGACGTAGTCACGAATGCGTCACATTGCAACCATTACTTTGTGCCATGCCGGCTAATCAAATGAAGTGTCATGAATGCTGGTATATAAGAGGCAGTACCGCCGCCACAGACTACCATTGTGGGTGACCGATGGAGAGGGACGAATGATAGATGGGCAATAACTGTAGTTATTTGTCATTGTAATCCTGCCTCTAAAGATAAGGAGACTGCGGTAAACTCTTCCTGAAAATAGCCCCAATTGCAACATTTCAATTTTTTTTATACACATCGTGATATATAAAAAAAAAATTGCCAAAAATGTTTAAAAATGCATTTAACACACATCTGATTTAAATTATAGGTCATTATCTGATTACACATTTCCTTTAATTATTCATCCTCCTGGTAGGTGGCTGCAGTATCGATGGGGAAGATGAGAGCTGGGACTTTGGCACTGGAGCTGGATTCTACGTCAATGCCACTGAGGATCCCTGGAAAACGAACTACAGGATGTATTCATACATCGTGGAGGAGGTAGCATGACACCTTTACTACATTATTTGTCTATCTAGCAGGACGACCCTAAACATACTGCCAGAGCTACAATGCAATAGTATAGATCAAGGATCCGCAGCCTGTAGCTATGGAGCCACATGTGGCTTGCTGGCCCATGATCTGTGGCTCGCTGGCCCATGATCTGTGGCCCGCTGGCCCATGATCTGTGGCTCGCTGGCCCATGATCTGTGGCTCGCTGGCCCATGATCTGTGGCTCGCTGGCCCATGATCTGTGGCTCGCTGGCCCATGATCTGTGGCTCGCTGGCCCATGATCTGTGGCTCGCTGGCCCATGATCTGTGGCTCGCTGGCCCATGATCTGTGGCTCGCTGGCCCATGATCTGTGGCTCGCTGGCCCATGATCTGTGGCTCGCTGGCCCATGATCTGCTAGCTTGATGCATTAGCACCAGACCTAGCCAACAACTATGAAGAGCAAGTCTGCAGATGGTGAGTAAGTAGAAGACTAGGTGTGAATGTGCATATACTGGCCCTGAGATTGGAGAGATAAAGGGGTGCTCCGAAGTCTTAACTAAATTTCATCCAAAATCCTTATTAATGCTGCAATCTAAGCTATTTTGTAATATACTTATATTAATAAACCCCTTCCCTAACTACACTAACAACTATTCTATTTTTTTTTTTAATTTCCTGTTTGATGACTATTCATTTGGGAACCCCGGTGCATGCTGGGATACTCAAGCAAAACGTCATCAGAGGAAGGAGCAGAGGCTGCTGAACTCTTCCCTCCTTGTGAGCTGTGTGATCTGCACTGTGACAGCATCCGCTCTGTTGTCAGCTCAGATCACTAATAGTCAGCCGGCAACAAAACAAAACCATGCATATGTGTCTCTTTATATAGTGCATGTAAACTGCTAGTTTCACTGTATATATATGCAGTCACTTGCTGCAAAATATGATGGAGAGTGAATAAATGGGTCTCTGTGAATCCTTGCATAAATCTCATTGTAATAATGCTAATTATGTCACTGATCTACAGAAGAATGTACACGTACATACCATTGCCTATGGCGATCACATTAATTTCTGCATTATCTTGTTAGTGCGAGAACTTTCATCATTATTAGTTACATTGAGAATGATGCCACATTAGACCTGAGCCCAGTCCAACTGCAGGGTTTGACCTGCCAAATGTCACCTAGACCAAAGGCCCCATGGGTAGTAAGATTTCTTTTTAATAATCTGGCACAAGCTCATCACCATATTCTACTTTCTGACGTTGCATATTGAATTCAAGTAATTTATCTGTTTATAATGATCATTATTTTATTTATTAGAATTATATTTCTGAATAATGTCATCATTTTTTCTGTTTTCCAGCTACCTCAACTCATAAATGCAAATTTCCCAACAGACCCAGACAAGATTTCTGTTTTTGGCCACTCTATGGGTGGACACGGTGCTTTAATCTGTGCACTGAAAAACCCAGGGAAGTATAAGGTAATGTTTGAAGAAAGACCAGGATTATTATATTGAGCATCCAGCTATCAGTCATCAGTCAGTCTGCCCTGCTGCCGGATGGAAGCTGGAGAGAACCACTTGTCAGAGATCGTATGTTGGGCGACAATCTGCTCCGTAAACAGCCCCTTTATGTCAAATTCTTTCAAACCACCCATGGATAGTATGCGTTAATAGGATGCTTTACTGATGTGTGCAATGTCCTATAGAGAAACGGTTAAACAGTGACAGGCAGTCATTTTGTGGTGAACATCGCTGGCCACACGTCCTTGTGACAAGTGTAATCTACAATGGAGCCATCTCCAGGATCCGGACGTTTGATGACTCATTCGTGGGGTTTAGATCTCCCGCTGATCTGCTAATGTCTCCTGACCGTGCGCTGCGAATCTTAGTAATTAAGTGAAGGGCAGAGATGCTGGAGAAAACCTAAAGTTCAAGTGCAGAGGTAAATAGTAGGAACATCATCTGTCAAGAGGCAACCTAATAAGAGTAGAAAACACTTTATGTGGAAGTAAAAACATCATTAGAAGATCTGACCTTTATGAATAATATCCTTCTATGAAATCTACCTTATATGTTGTATTTCAGCATGAGTCATGACGAATTTTGCTTTAAAATGGATTCATAAGCCTACATAGTGTTATTAGTAGTTTGTATTTATGACTGCTTTTTGCGTTGCTGCTGTTGGAACTATTTAGAAAGGTATGGCTATTTGCATCTTTTCATATGAGCTCTACTTTTAATATTATTTACCAGCCTAATACACTTTTCTGTAAATAAATGTACAGTGCTATTTTCGGTGCTTGTTACAAATATGCAATGGGTGCTTACCGGCTCTGCAGAAGCTGGAAGAGCCCTCCTCGGCTTCGCCTCTAGTGAAGACAAACAATAGTAGCAGAAATTTGATTTTAGAGCCACGTGGGAGTGTTGACTACTGAACTTGTCTCTTTGACTGAATTCTTGTATTTTGCCCCCCAAAACATTGAAAACGTCCCTTTTAAAGGGAACCTGTCACTATCAAAATGCATTACGAACTACAGGCATCATGTTATAGAGCAGGAGGAGCTGAGCAGATTGCTATATAGTTTTATGAGAAAAGATTGAGTATAACCTGTGTTTTTACCATTTAGACATTTACTCTTTCTGAGATTTTGGGTCCAGTGGGCGGTCCTATATATGTATGCATACAGATAGCTGTCAGTCAGTCACTGATAGGACCGCCCACTGGACACAAAATCCCAGAAAGAGCAGGTGTGTAAATGATGGTAACACAGGTTACACTGAATCTTTTCTCACAAAACTATATATCAATCTGCTCAGCTCCTCCTGCTCTATAACATGGTGCCTGTAGTTTGTACGGCATTTTTATAGTGACAGGTTCCCTCTAAGAATTTTCAGTACAGCTGTGGGTCTGTGATTCAAGAAAAACCCCCAAATGTATTTGTATTTCTCACTTCTTCATCATTGCCAATAAATATCATACTGTAAGGAAACAGCTGCTTTTTATTGGGTTAATAAAATGTATTATTATACTTTCACCATGAAGTACATGTAATACCCACTGGTAAATTACAAGCTTTGTAAGTCTGCATTTTGCTGTCTTTACAGAGTGTTTCTGCTTTTGCTCCTATTTGTAATCCCATCCAATGTCCCTGGGGTCAGAAAGCGTTTAGTGGATATTTGGGATCAGACAACAGCAAATGGGAGGTATGTCGGTTTATAGTACTATATACGCACATCTCACAGTAGCTGTTTATTTCCAGGCTTTGTGAGAGATAATGTCATTTTTCCCCTTTCTCTTCGAGGCCTATGATGCGACTCATCTGGTGAAGACCTACTCCGGCTCACAGCTAGACATTCTAATTGACCAGGGGAAAGATGACCAGTTCCTCTCTGCGGGGCAACTCTTGCCTGACAATTTTATTGCTGCGTGCACTGAACGGAAAATTCCTGTCGTGTTTAGACTTCAAGAGGTGAGGCTCCAGAATAAATGCTCCATATTAAGTTTATCAATAGCTTAAAGGTTTTCTAAACGCCCAGTGTGGATCCAGGACTCGGAGCTAATGACGGCGTATATAGTTAGTTTCCTACTGAGGATAACACTTGTGTTGCTGCATCACTAAAACAATACGAATAATTCATTCTATGTGATTATTTTATATGTTTTATCTGTTTTCTTCCAGGGATATGATCACAGCTACTTCTTCATCACCACTTTTATAAATGACCACGTCCGACACCATGCAAAATATCTGAATGCTTAAGTTAATCCCAGTTGTGAGGAGGGTCCGGTAAAAACTCTAATTATTAAAATGATAACTGGCATCGTTTTTTTGATCAATGTGCAAATTTGTGATTTGTATATTAAAAGGGCTTAGAGGGGTTGTCTGGTTTAAAATGTAATTTGTGGCAATATGGATGCCAGCCTATTAAATAACAACCTCCCGGGTGCATGGTTGCCTCACCGCACCCGCTCGGGCCTTTGTTAATAGGTTGTGTGGTGATGTCACATCTTCAGCGTATGTCACCTGTGCAGTCAATCACTGAGCTGAACGGTGAGGTCAGTGTATTTGGCACAAGACACTAATCCCATTGATTGGCTGCAGCAGTGATGTATCTTGTAGAAGTGACGTCACCATTACAGCCCTTTAAAAAAGACCAGTGCAGTAGTAGTGAGGCAACACTGGACCCTTGGACGGCAAGTAATCGCTGTGATTATTTTACACATCTGCAACCCACAAAACATTTGAAACCAGGTAAGCCCTTTGATAGTTTAACAATGTTGCACTGCCCATGTAAGGAATAATTGTAACATGGCAAGAATGGGCAATAAGCTAATTTTCAGCGTTGGCACAGATATTTGTCCCCTACATACCAACAAAGCTTCACTTACCTGATGGGAAGATCCTTCACATGTTATTCTAAGATTTGCTTAGGAGTCCTAGTAAGAGGCTCATTGGAAGGCCGCAGGGGACCTCACTAGGTATTTGGGGTTAGGTAGCATATCTACTTTTAGCCATATGCAAATCTTTTTAGTTCAAAGACTTTCACGTTGTTTCCAAAAATTGCCAAGAGGTTTCCGAAACCGTGTCTATCCGATAAGTAAACCTAGAGATTCATGGTTAACGATTTGTGAAATCTTCAGAGGAGGTAATGTGGCCTTAATAATAAAAAAATACATCTTCAATCATTGGATGACTCGCTGTCTTATTTTTTTTTTTATAGAGAGATACAGCAATAGGTGATTTTTGTTATCTGTGATACATGGCGTTACCTGCCATGCTACCGCATGTTGTGCTTTTTATTTCACATCTCAAACATATTTCCTAAAAATAAGAGTTAAAATATTTTGTGTTATGAATTTACATGGTTTACAGTATATCAGTGTTCCTTAACGAAACAAAATAATGCCCCAATTAGCAAAGCTTTTATGCCAGGAAAGTGGCATAAGAGCTTTGAAATATCGCAAAATTTTTGCACAACTCTGAGTTGGGCCACAATGTTGCAGTTTTTGGCGTTCTCACACTAGTTTCGCACAGCGCGGACTAAATGGGCAGAGCTGGGATGAGACAGGGGCGCGATGGAGGCACAACAATTTAATTCAAGAAGAGCTGTGGCGTAACTTACACTAAAATCGTAGAATGTTAGAGTTGGAAGGGACCTCGAGGGTCATCGTGTCAAAGTCCATCTCAGACAGATGTCTGTCCAGCCTCTGTTTGAAGGAGAAGTAGAAAACTTCAGTCTCTGACTGGCGTAAGATCTCTGGCAAGGCGCACGCTTAATGAAATGGAAACATTTGACTCTGCGACTCCCTCTCATCAAGACTGGAGTGAAATTTGCCAGTCTTGATGAATCGGAGGTATTGTTTTTTTTCCTTATTTTAGGATGAACTGTTTTACTATAGAAGTTTAAGGGGTATTCTGGCTATAACAATTTATCCCCCAGTCACGGGGAAACTACTAGATAACTGTTGGTTCAGCCGCTCAGGACTACAATGAAGGCCAGGCACAAGCCCTCCAGTGAAATGGAACAACTGTCACAAATAAAATCCACCACTTCATTTATAATCCCACCCACGCAGTCCCATAAAGATTGAATAGGCAGTAGTGCAGAAGCGTTACTACCACTCTATTATAAGCAATACAAGTCCCCCATTCTGGCGTTCAGTATGGGTTTCAACAATAAGACACCCACCAATCCAGTAGTTGGCACCTATCCTGTGAATAGGTGATAGATAAATTGTTTTACCCAGAACACCCCTTTAAATAAAGTTTGCAGAATATATGAGGAAGTGGTAAACTTAAAGGGAATCTGTCACCCCAAAAATCATATATGAGCTAAGGCCACTGGCATCAGGGGCTTATCTACAGCATTCTGTAATGCTGTAGAGAAGCCTCCGATGTAACCTGAAAGGTAAGAAAAACAGGTTATATTATACTCACCAAAGGGTGTTCCCGCTGCAGTTCGGGTCCGATGGGCGTCCCGGTCCGGCGCCTCCTAGCTTCATACGATGACGTCCTCTTCTTGTCTTCCTGCTCCTGCGCAGGCGTACTTTATCTGCCCTGTTGATGGCAAAGTACTGCAGTGCGCAGGCGCTGGGCCTGTCCTTTCCCAGCGCCTGCGCACTTCAGTACTTTGCTCTGCCCTCAACAGGGCAAATCAGTACGCCTGCGCAGGAGCCGCAGCGGGAATACAAGAAGAGGACGTTATTGTAAGAAGATAGAAGGCGCCGGACACGCACCGCGACGCCCATCGGACTGGACCGTAGCGGGACCGCCCCTGGGTGAGTATAATATAACTTAGCATATAACTTACAGAATGCTGTAGATAAGCCCCTGATGCCGGTGGCCGCTGCTCATATACAATTTTTGGAGTGACATATTCCCTTTAAAATACCACGCCAGCATTTTTTGTTTGTTTAATTTCACCCCTGGAGTGGAGCTTTAAATGCCAGTCCACATGTCATACTCACCTGCTGCCACTTGCATCCTTTTCCAGCGTCACTCCTGTAGGTCTCCAGTGAAAAGTGACTTGCTGGCTAATCCAGTGTTTCATGAAGCAGCGCAGAGGTCACGTTTCGTTTTCAACTCACGTCTATGTGAACCTCATTCTGGCTGTCATAGACTTGCATTGAGAGCTTGTGACGTAGCTTATGACTTCTGATCAAAAGATGGCGCCGCGGAAGCATTGGTGAAAAACTGTGAATGATGAGTATATGACCGTGTATATATGTGAGTATATGACAGGGAACTTGCATTTAAAGCGCCACTCCAGTGCTGGAACAAAAACAAAACCCAGAAACGATGGAGCGGTGCTTTTAAAAGACTTATCAACTGGATCAAATAAATGTTTTCATTTGAAAAATTAATGGTCATACAATTGTGCAATATTTCTGATAATGTGTCATGCTCTTTGCTTGCTAACTAAATTAATAAAAGAGCCTGAAGACCCACCTCTTCCGACAAGCCTACAACTTGCAGTAACCACCGATGGACCAAACCGCTGCACGACCAGTTCTATCCTCACCTACTGTATCCTCACCCATCCCTTGTAGATTGTGAGCCCTTGCGGGCAGGGTCCTCTCTCCTCCTGTACCAGTTGTGACTTGTATTGTTCAAGATTATTGTACCTGTTTTTATTATGTATACCCCTCCTCACATGTAAAGCGCCATGGAATAAAAAGCATTCTTATATAACATTTCATAAAAAATTCTCTTGGTGATCCCCTTCTTTTTTATGCATACACTTTTTCTTTGATTTGTGCTCTGTTGTTTTGTATGCATTGGGTGATCCCAGTATTCTTGTATTGATTGCCGGTGCCCGCTTATTCATAAACATATGCGCCATGGAATAAATGGCGCTATAATAATAAATAATAACTATTCATAGCTGCATTTTTGATAAATCCATATAGTAGTTGATACATAGAAAAAATATGCATTAAGGTGGTTCATGAGGATGTGTGGAAGTAAATACACGTTGGAGTTTAGGCCTCAGACCACTTAGTAAAAGTCTATACTTTAAAGTTAAGTGCAACCTATTACATATAACTTCAGGGCATGAAACAAGGAAACTGCTGAGATTTACCAGTAATCCTATAAATGTATATTGGAGGTCATGGTGACATTTTAACGATGCACATCCAGACAATCTTCTCTGAGCTACACATGCTGTTCTTGCTGTTCTCAGGGCCGATCTGGGCAATGTAGTGTAAATTGTGTTTTAGGATTGGTGCATGTACATGTGATGATTTTTTTTTAGAAAGAAGACTTTGCAGATTATTTTTTATTTCTCTATTTTTTTTTCATATCCTAAATTGTTCAATGACAAATGTTTAACAGCATAAAGTGGACATAAAGTCTACGCACCCCTGTTTAAAATGGCAGGGGTGTTTTTGTCATGTAAAAAAAATCACACAAAAATAAATCATTTCAGAAGTGTTCCTACCTTTTTAATGTCACCCATAATCTGTACAATTCAATTGAAAAATAAACTGAAATCTTTGTGAGTGGAAAAAGAAAAATAACTAAAATGTGGTTGCATAAATATGCATAACCCTAAATTAATACCCTGTTGAATTTATGACAGTCTTTTTGGGTAGGAGTCTATCAGAATAGCACATGTAAAATTGGAAATCTTTGCCCACTCTTGGTTAAAACGCAGTGCAAAGTCGGCTGTCAGTCAAAGTGCTGGGGTGTCTGTACAGTGCTGTGATTGGCGACTGAAGGTCGTTTTCTCCCGGTAGCCCAATTTCAGTACAGCAGTCAGACACCATTCTAATACTATTCACCTGCAGAGTAATTTTACACTGTGTGCACAATTATGTCAGTGAGCATTTTGACCAAATCATCATTTGTATGTAGATTTTCCAACTCCAGGCTGTATAAACTTGAAAACCATAAAACTAAAGCAGAAAACAGAGTATCAAAGACCATCTAGAAAACGGCCCTAAACCCCAAAGGTTTTGATGGGCCAAGTATATTATAGATACTCCGTAATACAATAAACACCGGCAAAAACAGGAGCAATGGTCCATTAAAAAGTCAAGACATTTTATTCAAAAATACACGCATCAAAACAGTTTAATAAATTAGAACATTAAACACACATAGGGGCAAGGTGGCATTGAAGGGCATGATGAGAACAGAAAAAAAGCCAACTCATCCATGTAAGAAGTGAAAATGGATATGGGGAATTTACACTGGATATAATGTTAATCTATTAGTATAAGAGATGCATAACATCAAGTACGAGTGCGTTAAGCATTTCTTATTGAAATAAATATAGCATGGTTTTGCTGGAAAAAAGTGGAGTGTATCAGAACTTGATCGATTTAATATGGAACCGTTTCTTAGAAAAAATAAAGACCACACCAGCAAGTCCATGCATATATTAAAGGTAAGCTTAGATCCCAAAGTCCAGGTCCTTACCCATAGTGTCCAACGCGGATGAGTTGGTCAGCAACGAAACAAGCGTTTTGCGTGGGCTTCCCCTAATGATGCGACTTCGATGAGCTGGAGCGTTGTTGTCCATGTAGATGAAATTAGGCCTGTGCTGTTTGTGCAGAGGCACAATGACTGGATTAATGATGTTTTTCAAGTAGTAGGGACTTGTCACTGTACCATACACAAAGTGTAGTGCAGCTTTGTATTGACTAGACACCTGCCCACACTGTAACACCACCACCAAAGGCTCTGCTGGTGAGAACAGTGGCTGATGCATAGCACTCTCCTTCACGTCTCCAAATCGTTGGCGGCCATCATTTTTGCTCAGCGTGAATCGACTTTCATCAGCGAACAGCACTGAGGCCCACTGGTCCCTCTTTCCTGGCTGATTAACCCTCCACATGCCATAATCTAGAGTGATTGCTACATTTGGAAGGTTATGAAATGGAGTTGGCTCCTTCTCACCCCCATCAGCATCCCCGTGACAAAATCATGGGGAGCCAGTGGCTGTCATGGCACCCGGCAGTCCATGATCTCCTGGTGTGCCAGGTATGGTGGCCTGTTAGACCCTGCCTTTAGCTGGGTCTTACTGGCAATGTGCTGGTGCATTGCAATGCATGAGTCCAGTGATCAGACTTTTAAAAGTAAAAAATAAAATATAATATTCCTTCCTATTACGATGAGCTGGACTTATTTCTATTCCTGAAAATGTCTTCTTGTCACTCAAAAAACAAACGGCCAAACCGCCTTCACTTGGCTCTGTTGAAAGAAATACAGAAAAATTATAGCTCTCAAAATATGGCGATGGAAAAACTTTATTTTGCAAAAAAAGCTTCTTTTAGTGTGTGACAGCAGCCAAACATGAAAAACCGGAAAGGCTTAAAAAATAAAACAATTTCTTAACGACCGCGATATGCCTTTTAATGGCGGCAGTTAACGGTACTTATGCCTCAGTACCGCTTTTTAATGGCGCTAAGAAATAAGTGAATAGCGCCCCCCAGCATTGGAATTTTGCTGGGGAGTCAGCTACCGGGGGTAGCTGAGACCCCAGAAAACATGATTTGAGTCGGTTTTTACCGACCCCAGTGTTGCAATCGCCGTTATTAACGGAATAACGGCGACTGCAAAAAAAAAGTCAGATTTCTCATTTAATTTCTCTCTCCTCTGATGTGATCGCAAAGCAGAGGAGAGAGAAATTGGGTCCCCCGATCGTCCCCGGTACCTCCATTGTCCCTGCAACCCTCCGCGAAGGCCCCCGGAATCTTCCTGGAAGAAAATGGGGAAAATGGCAGGCGCAAGCGCAATGCGCCCTCCGAGATCTGCCAGCCGGCACCCAGCAACAATAGGAAATTTTTCCTATTGGTTCATTTTGATCACTGTGATAGATCATATCACAGTGATCAAAATAAAAAAAATAGTAAATCAAACCCCCTTGATCACCCCCTTAGGTAAAAATAATAAAATAAAAATATATATATATAGGTACATCAGGAGGTCTCCAAACGCAACAAGGCACCACCATTGATTCCAGACAATTTTTCGTTCAAAAAGTCAAACGATGCTCCCTCCCTTCTGAGTCCTGCCATGCGCCCAAACAGTGGCTTTCCCTCACATACGGGGTATTGGCCTACTCAGAAGAAATTGCACAATGAATTTTGTGGTCTATTTAGTCCTGATACCTTTGTGAAAATTTGAAAAAATGGTTCCAAAGTAAATTTTTTGTGAAAAAAATAAAATGTTCATTTTTTCCCTCCACATTGCTTTAGTTCTCGTGAAGCACCTGAAGGGTTAATAAACTTCTTGAATGTGGTTTTGCGCACCTTGAGGGGTGCAGTTTTTAGAATGGTGTCACTTTGGGGTATTTTCTGTTATATTGACCTCACCACACTCACTTCAAATGTGAGGTGGTCCTTTAAAAAAATGGTTTTGTAAATTTTGTTGTAAAAATTAGACATTGCTGGTCAACATTTAACCCTTATCCTAACAAAAAATAAATTGTTTCCAAAGTTGTGCTGATATGAAGTAGACATGTGGGATATGTTATTTATTAACTGTTTTGTATGACACCACTCTCTGATTTTTACGCTATGTGCACACGTCCGCAATTGCCGCGGAAATTTCCGTGGCAATTCCGCAACTGTGCCGCGGGTAAAACGCATGCGGAATTGGCATGCGTTTTCCCTCTAAACCAGACCTGGGCAAGATGCGGCCCGCGGGCCGCATCCGGCCCGCCTGATTTTAAACTGCCCGCCAGCTAGCTGTCACTTCTGACAGCCGCCCCCGGCACCGCTCGGCCAGCCGCTTCTGAAGACCACTGGCGGCTGGAGTGAAGGCGACACGCTGTCGGAACTGCGCTTGCAGAGCTGAGGGTGATGAGGAGCCATGTTCCCCTGTGCTGTGTGAGCAGAGCTGCGGGTGATGAGAAGCCATGTTCCCTTGTGCAGGAGGATGCAGCAGCAGCGCCGCCAGGTTCCTGTTTCCTTCTCAATCTTCTGCCCTCCCCCCGCATCCCAGAAGTCAACATGTCGAGTCTGCACACAAGAGCAAGTAAGAGCTGCAGAAGAGGGGAGTCCTGGGCCGGTCATGGGGGCTGCAGGTGGGAGAGGAGGGGTGCATGCAAGGCTCGGGGCAGCCTGCCAGCAGGGGTGACTGGGGGGCAGATGCTGTCTCTGTGTGGGGGGATAGGAGGGCTCCATGCCTGTGCACCTGTATAGAAAGCTCCTGCTTTGTATCATGCATTGTGTGTTCTATATAACAGATACAAACTCTGTACATCTAGTGCTGCGTGTGATCTCGGGGGGTGCGGAGACCCCATTTCAGTGTTTGGGTGGTCCCCCAGGACACTATGAGGCTGTTACAGATACCTCAGCACTTGGGGCTCCTGTCAGCCCCATAGCCATTGCACATACAGTATGTGTTCCACCACTTGGGCGCAGGATCTTGTGAGCAGACGATCCCTCCTGTGATCAGACAGACAGCTCTTTTCCTGTAGAGGGGTCATAATTGCTCTTCACGGGCCAACCCCTTTAAAAGGGAACTTCCTGGATGTTTTTTCTTTTAAATACGGAAGCAGTGGTGTAAATGTGTCAGTGCTTGTCCCCCCATAAAAAATGAGACTTTTTTTGTAATGATCCAATGTGCTAATCTTGAGAAATCTTGCATAGAAACCATATGCAAATCATGCAAAAAGTGCACTGTGGAATGTCAATGCACTTAAAAGACAATACTGCTGCAGTGACACGCCCCCAGTGCACGTCCAGCCTGATTTGCATGTGACGTCTATACTGGATTTCTCAATATTGGTCCGTTGGATTGCTATACAAAAGGTGTATTGTTATTGGGGACAAAAAGCTCCTCCACAGCAATATTCCTACTGCCAGCTGTAGAGACGCGCTGACGGGCCCCTTTAAGCATTTTACCTTGTCATCCAGTCACTGGGGGTAGGTTTCCCTTTTTTAAGCAGTGATCAGACCCCAACTGGAAAATCCATAGTGCTTTTATGTTAC